>NC_057800.1:330844022-330918826 GCF_018294505.1 Triticum aestivum | reverse complement strand
CCTGCTACTGCTGTTGCTGGTACCCAGGAGGATGATGAGTATGCAGGAGACTATGAGGATGAGGTTGATCAAAATCAACACTACGTGCAGCCACCTGTACCACCACCAGCAGGTCGACCTCAGGTATATATTCGTAATGGTAGGCCTGCACCACCACCTCAGGTACGAGATGATGTCCATATTCCTAAACTGAAATTGAATATTCCACCATTTGAGGGTAGATATGTTCCTGATATATATCTTACTTGGGAGTTAGAAACTGAACAACGATTTACATGTTTACAATATCCTGAGGAGAGACGAGTTGCTGCTGCTGTTTGTGCTTTCACTAGTTTTGCATGTGTATGGTGGTCTGAACATTGTAGATTATATCCTATTCCAACTACTTGGGCTGCTTTGAAAACTGCTATACGTACACGTTGGGTTCCACCATATTATCAACGTGAATTGCTTCAAAAATTGCAGCGTTTAAGACAAGGGAAAAATTCTGTAGAAGAATATTATCAGGAATTACAAACTGGCATGATTAGATGTGGTATTGTTGAGGAGAATGAAGCTATGCTTGCACGTTTTCTAGGTGGATTAAATAGAGAGATTCAGACCATTCTAGACTATAAGGAGTATACTAATATCACTCGTTTATTCCATCTTGCTTGTAAAGCTGAACGTGAAGTGCAGGATCGACAAGCATTGGCGCGAACTAACTTTTCTGCAGGCCGACCTTCCTCATGGACACCACGTGCATCTTCTACTTCAACTGCACCAGCACCTCAATCAGGTGCCTCCTACAGTCGTGATACAAGAAAACAGGAACAACCACCATTATCTGCCAAGAGCGCACCTGCGGGGCCTGCACAACGTTCTTCTTCTTCCATGGCATCAACAGGGCACACAAGTGATATTATTTGTCGTCGTTGTAAGGGAGGAGGTCATTATGCGAGAGAATGCAAATCTCCGCGTGTGATGATTGCTACCGTGGATGGTGGATATGAGTCTGCTAGTGACTATGATGAGGAGACTTTGGCTCTTATTACACGTGAAGAACATGGTGGAGATGATTCTGATCATGAGACACAATACATGGCTCCTGAAGACGCTGACAGGTATGAATGTTTAGTTGCTCAACGTGTTTTGAGTGTGCAGGTCACTCAAGCTGAACAAAATCAGAGGCACAATTTGTTCCATACCAAGGGAGTTGTGAAGGAACGTTCTGTGCGCGTCATCATAGACGGAGGGAGCTGCAACAACTTGGCTAGCATGGAGATGGTGGAGAAGCTTTCTCTCACCACAAGACCACATCCACATCCTTACTACATCCAATGGTTCAACAACAGCGGCAAGGTTAAGGTAACACGTACTGTTCGTGTGCATTTTAGTATCTCTACATATGCTGATTATGTTGATTGTGATGTGGTACCTATGCAAGCATGTTCCTTATTACTTGGTAGACCATGGCAATTTGATAAAAATTCTGTACACCATGGTAGAAACAATCACTATACTCTTGTTCATAAGGATAAAAATATTACTTTGCTTCCTATGACTCCTGATTCCATTTTGAAAGATGATATTAATAGAGCTAATAAAGCACAACAGGAGAAGAATAAGAGTGAAAATCAGATTGTGGCAAAAGAATTTGAGCAACAAATGAAGCCTAATAATAAACCATCTAGTGTTGCTTCTGAAATTAAATTGAAAAGTGCATGTTTATTTGCCACCAAATCTGATATTGATGAGCTAGATTTCAGCAAATCTGTTTGCTATGCTTTTGTGTTGATTGTAGAGGCATTAATAATATTACTATTCGTTATCGTCATCCTATTCCTAGGCTAGATGATATGCTTGATGAATTGAGTGGCTCTACAATATTCTCCAAAGTTGATTTGCGTAGTGGCTACCATCAAATTCGTATGAAATTGGGAGATGAATGGAAAACAGCATTTAAAACTAAGTTTGGATTATATGAGTGGTTAGTCATGCCTTTTGGGTTAACTAATGCACCTAGTACTTTCATGAGATTAATGAACGAAGTTTTACGTGCTTTCATTGGACGATTTGTGGTAGTTTACTTTGATGACATATTGATTTATAGCAGATCTTTGGAAGAACATTTGGAACATTTACGTGCTGTTTTTATTGCTCTACGTGATGCACGTTTGTTTGGTAACCTTGGGAAGTGCACCTTTTGCACCGACCGAGTATCTTTTCTTGGCTATGTTGTTACTCCACAGGGAATTGAAGTTGATAAAGCCAAGATTGAAGCTATTGAGAGTTGGCCGCAGCCCAAAACGATCACACAAGTGAGGAGTTTTCTTGGCCTCGCTGGATTCTATAGCCGTTTTGTGAGAGATTTCAGCACCATTGCTGCACCTCTCAATGAGCTTACAAAGAAAGATGTGCCTTTTCTTTGGGGTACCGCACAGGAAGAAGCCTTCACGGTATTGAAAGATAAGTTGACACATGCTCCTTTACTCCAACTTCCTGATTTTAATAAGACTTTTGAGCTTGAATGTGATGCTAGTGGAATTGGATTAGGAGGTGTGTTATTACAAGATGGCAAACCTGTTGCATACTTTTCTGAAAAATTGAGTGGGCCTAGTCTGAATTATTCTACTTATGATAAAGAATTATATGCTCTTGTTCGGACTTTAGAAACATGGCAACATTATTTATGGCCCAAAGAATTTGTTATACATTCTGATCATGAATCTTTGAAACATATTAAAAGTCAAGCTAAACTGAATCGTAGACATGCTAAATGGGTTGAATTCATTGAGACTTTCCCTTATGTCATTAAACACAAGAAGGGAAAAGAAAATGTTATTGCTGATGCATTGTCTCGCCGCTATACTATGCTTTCACAACTTGACTTCAAAATATTTGGTTTGGAGACCATCAAAGATCAATATGTGCATGATGCTGATTTTAAAAATGTAATGCAGAATTGTAAAGAAGGAAGAATGTGGAACAAGTTTGTTGTTAACGATGGATTTGTGTTTCGTGCTAACAAGCTATGCATTCCAGCTAGCTCCGTTCGTCTTTTGTTGTTGCAGGAGGCGCATGGAGGAGGATTAATGGGACACTTTGGCGTGAAGAAGACGGAGGACGTACTTGCTACACATTTCTTTTGGCCAAAGATGAGACGGGATGTTGAGCGTTTTATTGCTCGCTGCACTACATGTCAAAAAGCTAAGTCACGACTCAATCCTCATGGTTTATATATGCCTTTGCCTGTACCTATTGTTCCTTGGGAGGATATATCTATGGACTTTGTTTTAGGTTTACCTCGAACAAAGAAGGGGAGGGATAGCATATTTGTTGTCGTGGATAGATTCTCGAAAATGGCACACTTTATACCATGTCATAAAAGCGATGATGCTGTTAATGTTGCTGATTTGTTCTTTCGTGAAATTATTCGCTTGCATGGTGTGCCAAATACTATTGTTTCAGATCGTGATACTAAATTTCTTAGCCACTTTTGGAGATGTTTATGGGCTAAGTTGGGGACTAAACTGCTTTTTAGTACTACTTGTCACCCCCAAACTGATGGACAAACTGAAGTAGTCAATAGAACGTTGTCTACTATGCTTAGGGCTGTTTTGAACAATAATAAGAAAATGTGGGAGGAATGCTTGCCTCATATTGAATTTGCTTATAATCGTTCATTGCATTCTACTAGTAAGATGTGCCCTTTTGAAGTTGTGTATGGTTTCCTACCTCGTGCACCTATTGATTTGTTGCCTCTTCCATCTTCGGAGAAGGTTAATTTTGATGCTAAACAACGTGCTGAATTGATTTTAAAAATGCATGAGTTAACTAAGGAAAACATTGAGCGCATGAATGCTAAATATAAACTTGCTGGAGATAAGGGTAGAAAACATGTTGTGTTTGCACCTGGAGATCTTCTTTGGTTACATTTGCGTAAGGATAGATTTCCTGATTTGCGCAAATCAAAGTTAATGCCACGGGCTGATGGTCCCTTTAAGGTGTTAGAGAAAATAAATGATAATGCATATAAACTTGAGCTGCCTGCAGATTTTGGGGTTAGTCCCACTTTTAACATTGCAGATTTGAAGCCTTATTTGGGTGAGGAAGATGAACATCCGTCGAGGACGACTTCATTTCAAGAAGGGGAGGATGATGAGGACATCAATACAATTGTTACACCCACAGCCCCTGCTGCTATACATACTGGACCAATTACTAGAGCTCGTGCACGCCAACTAAATTACCAGGTACTTTCGTTTCTTGGTAATGATTCTAATGTTCATGAGAATATGATGCTGCCTAAATTGGATACATTTGTTTTGCTTACAAATGAAGGGCCTAGCTTGGAGAAGGATGAACATTGGAGCAAGAACAAGCATGGAGATGATGGCATGCGCAAGGGAAACAAGAACGGAGTTACAAGTGATGATTTCAGGACTTTGAAGCCACCATAATGGGTGCATGAAGCCTTGGACGAAATATACAAGACGCCACTTCATAAATTTCGTCCCGAGGCTATTTTAGGTGCTGCGTCACCTTATTATTGGGCCAGGCCCATGTAATTTCGAAATACATAAGTATAGGCTATTTTTAGAGTCCCTATGTGTGGGGAAACAAGAGATAGGGTTGATTTCGGACCCCTCCCCCAAGGGCCACGAAATTCTCCCCCTCTTCCTCCATATATACAGCCCTTAGGGCATCGTTTAGACTTTGGGTTTTGTTTAGATTAAAAGTTCGCCATAGCTGCAACTTCGCGTACTTCGTTTGTGTTCAACGACCAGACAAAGGCGTCACAGAACCCCACCTTGATCAATAAAGCTTTCATCTTATATTCGCAATATCCAGATTGCAATCTTAGTTTCTTGCTTGTTCTTCGTTTGCTCGCAGGAAACAGACCCTCGTGGTCAGGTTGATCGTGCTCCGGCGTGGTCAATAACCTCTCGGAGTTGGTTTAGCGATTGCTAAGGCGCGACGTCCTCGCACGTTCGTAGTCGGATCGTCAAAGTCGACTTCCACCAAAGCGAAATCCACCATCTCATCGAAAGACGGGACACCTTTGCCTCTATCAACATCAATACCATTGTTACACCCACAGCCCCTACTGCTACATACACGGGACCAATTACTAGAGCTCGCGCACGCCAATTAAATTATCAGGTACTTTTGTTTCTTGGTAATGATTCTAATGTTCATGAGAATATGATGCTGCCTAAATTGGATACATTTGTTTTGCTTACAAATGAAGGGCCTAGCTTGGAGAAGGATGAACATTGGAGCAAGAACAAGCATGGAGATGATGCCATGCGCAAGGGGAACAAGAATGGAGTTACAAGTGATGATTTCAGGACTTTGAAGCCACCATAATGGGTGCATGAAGCCTTGGACGAAATATACAATATGCCACTTCATAAATTTCGTCCCGAGGCTATTATAGGAGCTGCGTCACCTTTTTATTGGGCCAGGCCCATGTAATTTCGAAATACATAAGTATAGGCTATTTTTAGAGTCCGTATGTGTGGGGAAACAAGAGATAGGGTTGATTTCGGACCCCTCCACCAAGGGCCACGAAATTCCCCTCTCTTCCTCCATATATACAGCCCTTAGGGCACCGTTTAGACTTTGGGTTTTTGTTTAGATTAAAAGTTTGCCATAGCTGCAACTTCGCGTACTTCATTTGTGTTCAACGACCAGACAAAGGCGTCACAGAACCCCACCTTGATCAATAAAGCTTTCATCTTATATTCGCAATATCCAGATTGCAATCTTAGTTTCTTGCTTGTTCTTCGTTTGCTCGCAGAAAACAGACCCTCGTGGTCAGGTTGATCGTGCTCCGGCGTGGTCAATAACCTCTCGGAGTTGGTTTAGCGATTGCTAAGGCGCGACGTCCTCGCACGTTCGTAGTCGGATCGTCAAAGTCGACTTCCACCAAAGCGATATCCATCATCTCATCGAAAGACGGGACACCTTTGCCTCTATCAAGTGGTATCAGATTTCCAGGTTGCTCGGTGAGATTTTACAGTTTTTCGTAGTTTAGATCGAGTCTGTTCTTCATACCTATAGTCCACGAAAAAGCCAAGAAAAAAAATTAGGGTTAGTTCATCCCATCCGAACCAATCTGAGCCTTTGCATAATCTTTTCTATATTTGCTTTGTTGAACTTGCGGTTGCATCGTCGTGTCAAGTTGCTGGTCTTAGCGTCTAGTCTTTTAGAGTTTCGAGTTCTGTTCACAGGTTGTCACGTCGCTGCTGCCATATATCACCACCGCATCATCATCGTCGCTGTTGCCATATACCACCACCACATATTCACCGCCAATCCGAATCCATATATGCCACCACATATCCGCCGCCATCACGCCAATCCGAGTTCACCTGCAACATATATCCGCCACCTGTCCGTGTTCCACCAGATTTATCTCCGCCACCAGTCCGAGTTCCACCAGATTCATCTCCGCCACCAGGCCTAGTCCGAGTCCAGTAATTGTTGCATTGTTCTCGATTTCCAGATCACGCGATACTCTGAGTCGTGACAGAGAAGGACTCCCCAACTTCCGAGCCATCCGCAGAAGAAAAATAGTTCCAATTTCAAAAAAAAACTAAGTCAGGAAAATTCTGGCTAGGCAGTTTTTAGACCATTTGTAGACTTTTTCGAAAAAAATTTGTTGCGGAGCAAAAAAAAAGAGGAAAAAAAGTGCAAAAAAAAGAGAGAAAAAAAATTCAGAGTGTGCTCCTCCCTTGTTTACGTGCCGCGCCGTGATTTTGTTGGTGTTCTAGGCTCGCGTCTCTAGCACAGTCTAGCCTAGGACCAGCACAGTACCGTCGTTGAGCGTTTATTCAACTTTGCATCTCTGAATTGATTATTGCTGACCCTTTTTGCTACCATATTATAAGCCTTCCCAGCTCCACATACATCTACGTCGTGCGTTTGACTCTCCCTGGTAATCGCTCTATCCAAGCTTTGAGATTTTTGACTACAACGGTTGCTGATCACCGCCTGTTGCTGGGTAAGAACTGGTAAGAATTTGAGTTTTGCTTGACGGATTTGTGACACCCACCACCACCACTTGTTCGTAGTCTGTAGGATCATATTCTTGTGTGTTTCTATTGCTGCTAACCATGCCAGGATCACAAGCCGACGAGATTGACTGGGAGAATTTATCGAACAAGGAGCTTCATGATAAGTTTCAGCAAATGATGACTGAACAGGTGCAAGATGTGCTGAACAATTTTGAAGAGGCCATGGAGAAGATCACTGGCCTTGAGAAGACGTTCGAAACAAAGCTCGATAACAAGTTTAATGAATTGCTTGCGCGTCTTCCACCACCACCACCCGCTGCACCTAACGCACCTCTCCAACAACAACAACAACGACTACCTCCATGTCGTGAAACAGACCTTCGCCGAGCGAGCCGTGTTCCTCTTGCGTTTGGCCAAACTGTTATTGCTGCTGTTGATACTTCTGTGGCTCCTGCTGCTAATGCGGAGGAGGATGATTATGTGGGAGATTATGAGGATGAGGTTGATCAAAATCAGCACTACGTGCAGCCACCTGCACCACCACCAGCAGGTCGACCTCAGGTATATATTCGTAATGGTAGGCCTGCACCACCAGCTCAGGTACGAGATGATGTCCATATTCCTAAACTGAAATTGAATATTCCACCATTTGAGGGTAGATATGTTCCTGATATATATCTTACTTGGGAGTTAGAAACTGAACAACGTTTTACATGTTTACAATATCCCGAGGAGAGACGGGTTGCTGCTGCTGTTTGTGCTTTCACTAGTTTTGCATGTGTATGGTGGTCTGAACATTGTAGATTATATCCTATTCCCGCTACTTGGGCTACTTTGAAAACTGCTATGCGTACTCATTGGGTTCCACCATATTATCAACGTGAATTGCTTCAAAAATTACAGCGCTTAAGACAAGGAAAAAATTCTGTAGAAGAATATTATCAGGAATTACAAACTGGCATGATTAGATGTGGTATTGTTGAGGAGAATGAAGCTATGCTTGCACGTTTTATAGGTGGATTAAATAGAGAGATTCAGACCATTCTAGAGTATAAGGAGTATACTAATATCACTCGTTTATTCCATCTTCCTTGTAAAGCTGAATGTGAAGTGCAGGATCGACAAGCATTGGGGCGAACTAACTTTTCTGCAGGCCGACCTTCATCATGGACACCACGTGCATCTTCTACTTCAACTGCACCAGCACCTCCATCAGGTGCCACCTCCAGCCGTGATACAAGAAAACAGGCACAACCACCATTATCTGCCAAGAGCGCACCTGCGGGGCCTGCACAGCGTTCTTCTTCTTCCATAGCATCAACAGGGCATACAAGTGATATTATTTGTCGTCCTTGTAAGGGAGGAGGTCATTATGCGAGAGAATGCAAATCTCCGCGTGTGATGATTGCTACCGCGGATGGTGGATATGAGTCCGCTAGTGACTATGATGAGGAGACTTTGGCTCTTATTACACGTGAAGAACATGGTGGAGATGATTCTGATCATGAGACGCAATACATGGCTCCTGAAGACGCTGACAGGTATGAATGTTTAGTTGCTCAACGTGTTTTGAGTGTGCAGGTCACACAAGCTGAGCAAAATCAGAGGCACAATTTGTTCCATACCAAGGGAGTTGTGAAAGAACGTTCTGTGCGCGTCATCATAGATGGAGGGAGCTGCAACAACTTGGCTAGCATGGAGATGGTGGAGAAGCTTTCTCTCACCACAAGACCACATCCACATCCTTACTACATCCAATGGTTCAACAACAGCGGCAAGGTTAAGGTAACATGTACTGTTCGTGTGCATTTTAGTATCTCTACATATGCTGATTATGTTGATTGTGATGTGGTACCTATGCAAGCATGTTCCTTATTACTTGGTAGACCATGGCAATTTGATAAAAATTCTGTACATCATGGTAGAAACAATCACTATACTCTTGTTCATAAGGATAAAAATATTACTTTGCTTCCTATGACTCCTGATTCCATATTGAAAGATGATATTAATAGAGCTAATAAAGCAAAACAGGAGAAGAATAAGAGTGAAAATCAGATTGTGGCAAAAGAATTTGAGCAACAAATGAAGCCTAATAATAAACCATCTAGTGTTGCTTCTGAAATTAAATTGAAAAGTGCATGTTTATTTGCCACCAAATCTGATATTGATGAGCTAGATTTTAGCAAATCTGTTTGCTATGCTTTTGTGTGCAAAGAGGCATTATTTTCATTCGAGGACATGCCTTCCTCTTTGCCTCCTGCTGTCACTAACATTTTGCAGGAGTTCGCTGACGTCTTTCCACAAGACGTGCCACCGGGATTACCGCCTATTCGAGGGATTGAGCATCAGATTGACTTAATTCCCGGTGCTTCACTGCCAAACCGCGCACCATACCGTACCAATCCAGAGGAGACGAAGGAGATTATGCGTCAAGTACAAGAGCTTCTCGACAAAGGTTATATACGCGAATCCCTTAGTCCTTGTGCTGTTCCTATTATTCTAGTGCCAAAAAAAGATGGTACATCACGTATGTGTGTTGATTGTAGAGGCATTAATAATATTACTATTCGTTATCGTCATCCTATTCCTGATGAGGACATCAATACAATTGTTACACCCACAGCCCCTGCTGCTATACATACTGGACCAATTACTAGAGCTCGTGCACGCCAACTAAATTACCAGGTACTTTCGTTTCTTGGTAATGATTCTAATGTTCATGAGAATATGATGCTGCCTAAATTGGATACATTTGTTTTGCTTACAAATGAAGGGCCTAGCTTGGAGAAGGATGAACATTGGAGCAAGAACAAGCATGGAGATGATGGCATGCGCAAGGGGAATAAGAACGGAGTTACAAGTGATGATTTCAGGACTTTGAAGCCACCATAATGGGTGCATGAAGCCTTGGACGAAATATACAAGATGCCACTTCATAAATTTCGTCCCGAGGCTATTTTAGGTGCTGCGTCACCGTATTATTGGGCCAGGCCCATGTAATTTCGAAATACATAAGTATAGGCTATTTTTAGAGTCCGTATGTGTGGGGAAACAAGAGATAGGGTTGATTTCGGACCCCTCCACCAAGGGCCACGAAATTCCCCCCTCTTCCTCCATATATACAGCCCTTAGGGCATCGTTTAGACTTTGGGTTTTGTTTAGATTAAAAGTTCGCCATAGCTGCAACTTCGCGTACTTCGTTTGTGTTCAACGACCAGACAAAGGCGTCACAGAACCCCACCTTGATCAATAAAGCTTTCATCTTATATTCGCAATATCCAGATTGCAATCTTAGTTTCTTGGTTGTTCTTCGTTTGCTCGCAGGAAACAGACCCTCGTGGTCAGGTTGATCGTGCTCCGGCGTGGTCAATAACCTCTCGGAGTTGGTTTAGCGATTGCTAAGGCGCGACGTCCTCGCACGTTCGTAGTCGGATCGTCAAAGTCGACTTCCACCAAAGCGAAATCCACCATCTCATCGAAAGACGGGACACCTTTGCCTCTATCACTCTTTGCCTCCTGCTGTCACTAACATTTTGCAGGAGTTCGCTGACGTTTTTCCACAAGACGTGCCACCGGGATTACCGCCTATTCGAGGGATTGAGCATCAGATTGACTTAATTCCCGGTGCTTCACTGCCAAACCGTGCACCATACCATACCAATCCAGAGGAGACGAAGGAGATTATGCGTCAAGTACAAGAGCTTCTCGACAAAGGTTATATACGCGAATCCCTTAGTCCTTGTGCTGTTCCTATTATTCTAGTGCCGAAAAAGGATGGTACATCACGTATGTGTGTTGATTGTAGAGGCATTAATAATATTACTATTCGTTATCGTCATCCTATTCCTAGGCTAGATGATATGCTTGATGAATTGAGTGGCTCTACAATATTCTCCAAAGTTGATTTGCGTAGTGGCTACCATCAAATTCGTATGAAATTGGGAGATGAATGGAAAACAGCATTTAAAACTAAGTTTGGATTATATGAGTGGTTAGTCATGCCTTTTGGGTTAACTAATGCACCTAGTACTTTTATGAGATTAATGAACGAAGTTTTACGTGCTTTCATTGGACGATTTGTGGTAGTTTACTTTGATGACATATTGATTTATAGCAGATCTTTGGAAGAACATTTGGAACATTTACGTGCTGTTTTTATTGCTCTACATGATGCACGTTTGTTTGGTAACCTTGGGAAGTGCACCTTTTGCACCGACCGAGTATCTTTTCTTGGCTATGTTGTTACTCCACAGGGAATTGAAGTTGATAAAGCCAAGGTTGAAGCTATTGAGAGTTGGCCGCAGCCCAAAACGGTCACACAAGTGAGGAGTTTTCTTGGCCTCGCTGGATTCTATAGGCGTTTTGTGAGAGATTTCAGCACCATTGCTGCACCTCTCAATGAGCTTACAAAGAAAGATGTGCCTTTTCTTTGGGGTACCGCACAGGAAGAAGCCTTCACGGTATTGAAAGATAAGTTGACACATGCTCCTTTACTCCAACTTCCTGATTTTAATAAGACTTTTGAGCTTGAATGTGATGCTAGTGGAATTGGATTAGGAGGTGTGTTATTACAAGATGGCAAACCTGTTGCATACTTTTCTGAAAAATTGAGTGGGCCTAGTCTGAATTATTCTACTTATGATAAAGAATTATATGCTCTTGTTCGGACTTTAGAAACATGGCAACATTATTTATGGCCCAAAGAATTTGTTATACATTCTGATCATGAATCTTCGAAACATATTAAAAGTCAAGCTAAACTGAATCGTAGACATGCTAAATGGGTCGAATTCATTGAGACTTTCCCTTATGTCATTAAACACAAGAAGGGAAAAGAAAATGTTATTGCTGATGCATTGTCTCGTCGCTATACTATGCTTTCACAACTTGACTTCAAAATATTTGGTTTGGAGACCATCAAAGATCAATATGTGCATGATGCTGATTTTAAAGATGTAATGCAGAATTGTAAAGAAGGAAGAATGTGGAACAAGTTTGTTGTTAACGATGGATTTGTGTTTCGCGCTAACAAGCTATGCATTCCAGCTAGCTCCGTTCGTCTTTTGTTGTTGCAGGAGGCGCATGGAGGAGGATTAATGGGACACTTTGGCGTGAAGAAGACGGAGGACGTACTTGCTACACATTTCTTTTGGCCAAAGATGAGACGGGATGTTGAGCGTTTTATTGCTCGCTGCACTACATGTCAAAAAGCTAAGTCACAACTCAATCCTCATGGTTTATATATGCCTTTGCCTGTACCTAGTGTTCCTTGGGAGGATATATCTATGGACTTTGTTTTAGGTTTACCTCGAACAAAGAAGGGGAGGGATAGCATATTTGTTGTCGTGGATAGATTCTCGAAAATGGCACACTTTATACCATGTCATAAAAGCGATGATGCTGTTAATGTTGCTGATTTGTTCTTTCGTGAAATTATTCGCTTGCATGGTGTGCCAAATACTATTGTTTCAGATCGTGATACTAAATTTCTTAGCCACTTTTGGAGATGTTTATGGGCTAAGTTGGGGACTAAACTGCTTTTTAGTACTACTTGTCACCCCCAAACTGATGGACAAACTGAAGTAGTCAATAGAACGTTGTCTACTATGCTTAGGGCTGTTTTGAAGAATAATAAGAAAATGTGGGAGGAATGCTTGCCTCATATTGAATTTGCTTATAATCGTTCATTGCATTCTACTACTAAGATGTGCCCTTTTGGAGTTGTGTATGGTTTCCTACCTCATGCACCTATTGATTTGTTGCCTCTTCCATCTTCGGAGAAGGTTAATTTTGATGCTAAACAACGTGCTGAATTGATTTTAAAAATGCATGAGTTAACTAAGGAAAACATTGAGCGCATGAATGCTAAATATAAACTTGCTGGAGATAAGGGTAGAAAACATGTTGTGTTTGCACCTGGAGATCTTGTTTGGTTACATTTGCGTAAGGATAGATTTCCTGATTTGCGCAAATCAAAGTTAATGCCACGTGCTGATGGTCCCTTTAAGGTGTTAGAGAAAATAAATGATAATGCATATAAACTTGAGCTGCCTGCAGATTTTGGGGTTAGTCCCACTTTTAACATTGCAGATTTGAAGCCTTATTTGGGTGAGGAAGATGAACTTCCGTCGAGGACGACTTCATTTCGAGAAGGGGAGGATGATGAGGACATCAATACAATTGTTACACCCACAGCCCCTGTGATAGAGGCAAAGGTGTCCCGTCTTTCGATGAGATGGTGGATTTCGCTTTGGTGGAAGTCGACTTTGACGATCCGACTACGAACGTGCGAGGACGTCGCGCCTTAGCAATCGCTAAACCAACTCCGAGAGGTTATTGACCACGCCGGAGCACGATCAACCTGACCACGAGGGTCTGTTTCCTGCGAGCAAACGAAGAACAAGCAAGAAACTAAGATTGCAATCTGGATATTGCGAATATAAGATGAAAGCTTTATTGATCAAGGTGGGGTTCTGTGACGCCTTTGTCTGGTCGTTGAACACAAACGAAGTACGCGAAGTTGCAGCTATGGCGAACTTTTAATCTAAACAAAACCCAAAGTCTAAACGATGCCCTAAGGGCTGTATATATGGAGGACGAGGGGGGAATTTCGTGGCCCTTGGTGGAGGGGTCCGAAATCAACCCTATCTCTTGTTTCCCCACACATACGGACTCTAAAAATAGCCTATACTTATGTATTTCGAAATTACATGGGCCTGGCCCAATAATAAGGTGACGCAGCACCTAAAATAGCCTCGGGACGAAATTTATGAAGTGGCATCTTGTATATTTCGTCCAAGGCTTCATGCACCCATTATGGTGGCTTCAAAGTCCTGAAATCATCACTTGTAACTCCGTTCTTATTCCCCTTGCGCATGCCATCATCTCCATGCTTGTTCTTGCTCCAATGTTCATCCTTCTCCAAGCTAGGCCCTTCATTTGTAAGCAAAACAAATGTATCCAATTTAGGCAGCATCATATTCTCATGAACATTAGAATCATTACCAAGAAACGAAAGTACCTGGTAATTTAGTTGGCGTGCACGAGCTCTAGTAATTGGTCCAGTATGTATAGCAGCAGGGGCTGTGGGTGTAACAATTGTATTGATGTCCTCATCATCCTCCCCTTCTTGAAATGAAGTCGTCCTCGACGGAAGTTCATCTTCCTCACCCACATAAGGCTTCAAATCTGCAATGTTAAAAAGTGGGACTAACCCCAAAATCTGCAGGCAGCTCAAGTTTATATGCATTATCATTTATTTTCTCTAACACCTTAAAGGGACCATCAGCACGTGGCATTAACTTTGATTTGTGCAAATCCGCAAATCTATCCTTACGCAAATGTAACCAAACAAGATCTCCAGGTGCAAACACAACATGTTTTCTACCCTTATCTCCCGCAAGTTTATATTTAGCATTCATGCGCTCAATGTTTTCCTTAGTTAACTCATGCATTTTTAAAATCAATTCAGCACGTTGTTTAGCATCAAAATTAACCTTCTCCGAAGATGGAAGAGGCAACAAATCAATAGGTGCATGAGGTAGGAAACCATACACAACTCCAAAAGGGCACATCTTAGTAGTAGAATGCAATGAACGATTATAAGCAAATTCAATATGAGGCAAGCATTCCTCCCACATTTTCTTATTATTCTTCAAAACAGCCCTAAGCATAGTAGACAACGTTCTATTGACTACTTCAGTTTGTCCATCAGTTTGGGGGTGACAAGTAGTACTAAAAAGCAGTTTAGTCCCCAACTTAGCCCATAAACATCTCCAAAAGTGGCTAAGAAATTTAGTATCACGATCTGAAACAATAGTATTTGGCACACCATGCAAGCGAATAATTTCACGAAAGAACAAATCAGCAACATTAACAGCATCATCGCTTTTATGACATGGTATAAAGTGTGCCATTTTCGAGAATCTATCCACGACAACAAATATGCTATCCCTCCCCTTCTTTGTTCGAGGTAAACCTAAAACAAAGTCCATAGATATATCCTCCCAAGGAACACTAGGTACAGGAAAGGCATATAAAAACCATGAGGATTGAGTCGTGACTTACCTTTTTGACATGTAGTGCAGCGAGCAATAAAACGCTCAACATCCCGTCTCATCTTTGGCCAAAAGAAATGTGTAGCAAGTACGTCCTCCGTCTTCTTCACGCCAAAGTGTCCCATTAATCCTCCTCCATGCGCCTCCTGCAACAACAAAAGACGAACGGAGCTAGCTGGAATGCATAGCTTGTTAGCGCGAAACACAAATCCATCGTTAACAACAAACTTGTTCCACATTCTTCCTTCTTTACAATTCTGCATTACATCTTTAAAATCAGCATCATGCACATATTGATCTTTGATGGTCTCCAAACCAAATATTTTGAAGTCAAGTTGTGAAAGCATAGTATAGCGACGAGACAATGCATCAGCAATAACATTTTCTTTTCCCTTCTTGTGTTTAATGACATAAGGGAAAGTCTCAATGAATTCAACCCATTTAGCATGTCTACGATTCAGTTTAGCTTGACTTTTAATATGTTTCAAAGATTCATGATCAGAATGTATAACAAATTCTTTGGGCCATAAATAATGTTGCCATGTTTCTAAAGTCCAAACAAGAGCATATAATTCTTTATCATAAGTAGAATAATTCAGACTAGGCCCACTCAATTTTTCAGAAAAGTATGCAACAGGTTTGCCATCTTGTAATAACACACCTCCTAATCCAATTCCACTAGCATCACATTCAAGCTCAAAAGTCTTATTAAAATCAGGAAGTCGGAGTAAAGGAGCATGTGTCAACTTATCTTTCAATACCGTGAAGGCTTCTTCCTGTGCGGTACCCCAAAGAAAAGGCACATCTTTCTTTGTAAGCTCATTGAGAAGTGCAGCAATGGTGCTGAAATCTCTCACAAAACGCCTATAGAATCCAGCGAGGCCAAGAAAACTCCTCACTTGTGTGACCGTTTTGGGCTGCGGCCAACTCTCAATAGCTTCAATCTTGGCTTTATCAACTTCAATTCCCTGTGGAGTAACAACATAGGCAAGAAAAGATACTCGGTCCGTGCAAAAGGTGCACTTCCCAAGGTTACCAAACAAACGTGCATCACGTAGAGCAATAAAAACAGCACGTAAATGTTCCAAATGTTCTTCCAAAGATCTGCTATAAATCAATATGTCATCAAAGTAAACTACCACAAATCGTCCAATGAAAGCACGTAAAACTTCGTTCATTAATCTCATGAAACTACTAGGTGCATTAGTTAATCCAAAAGGCATGACTAACCACTCATATAATCCAAACTTAGTTTTGAATGCTGTTTTCCATTCATCTCCCAATTTCATACGAATTTGATGGTATCCACTACGCAAATCAACTTTGGAGAATATTGTAGAGCCACTCAATTCATCAAGCATATCATCTAGCCTAGGAATAGGATGACAATAACGAATAGTAATATTATTAATGCCTCTACAATCAACAAACATACGTGATGTACCATCCTTTTTCGGCACTAGAATAATATGAACAGCACAAGGACTAAGGGATTCACGTATATAACCTTTGTCGAGAAGCTCTTGTAATTGACGCATAATCTCCTTCGTCTCCTCTGAATTGGTACGGTATGGTGCACGGTTTGGCAGTGAAGCACCGGGAATTAAGTCAATCTAATGCTCAATCCTTCGAATAGGTGGTAATCCCGGTGGCACGTCTTGTGGAAAGACGTCAGCGAACTCCTGCAAAATGTTAGTGACAGCAGGAGGCAAAGAGGAAGGCACGTCCTCGAATGAAAATAATGCCTCTTTGCACACAAAAGCATAGCAAACAGATTTGCTGAAATCTAGCTCATCAATATCAGATTTGGTGGCAAATAAACATGCACTTTTCAATTTAATTTCAGAAGCAACACTAGATGGTTTATTATTGGGCTTCATTTGTTGCTCAAATTCTTTTGCCACAATCTGATTTTCACTCTTATTCTTCTCCTGTTTTGCTTTATTAGCTCTATTAATATCATCTTTCAAAATGGAATCAGGAGTCATAGGAAGCAAAGTAATATTTTTATCCTTATGAACAAGAGTATAGTGATTGTTTCTACCATGGTGTACAGAATTTTTATCAAATTGCCATGGTCTACCAAGTAATAAGGAACATGCTTGCATAGGTACCACATCACAATCAACATAATCAGCATATGTAGAGATACTAAAATGCACACGAACAGTACGTGTTACCTTAACCTTGCCGCTGTTGTTGAACCATTGGATGTAGTAAGGATGTGGATGTGGTCTTGTGGTGAGAGAAAGCTTCTCCACCATCTCCATGCTAGCCAAGTTGTTGCAACTACCTCCGTCTATGATGACGCGCACAGAACGTTCCTTCACAACTCCCTTGGTATGGAACAAATTGTGCCTCTAATTTTGCTCAGCTTGTGTGAACTGCACACTCAAAACACGTTGAGCAACTAAACATTCATACCTGTCAGCGTCTTCAGGAGCCATGTATTGCGTCTCATGATCAGAATCATCTCCACCATGTTCTTCACGTGTAATAAGAGCCAAAGTCTCCTCATCATAGTCACTAGCGGACTCATATCCACCATCCGCGGTAGCAATCATCACACGTGGAGATTTGCATTCTCTCGCATAATGACCTCCTCCCTTACAACGACGACAAATAATATCACTTGTGTGCCCTGTTGATGCCATGGAAGAAGAAGAACTCCGTGCAGGCCCAGCAGGTGCGCTCTTGGCAGATAATGGTGGTTGTGCCTGTTTTCTTGTATCACGACTGGAGGAGGCACCTAATTGAGGTGCTGGTGCAGTTGAAGTAGAAGATGCACGCGGTGTCCATGATGAAGGTCGGCCTGCAGAAAAGTTAGTTCGCCCCAATGCTTGTCGATCCTGCACTTCACGTTCAGCTTTACAAGCAAGATGGAATAAACGAGTGATATTAGTATACTCCTTATAGTCTAGAATGGTTTGAATCTCTCTATTTAATCCACCCAGAAAACGTGCAAGCATAGCTTCATTCTCCTCAACAATACCACATCTAATCATGCCAGTTTGTAATTCCTGATAATATTCTTCTACAGAATTTTTCCCTTGTCTTAAACGCTGCAATTTTTGAAGCAATTCACGTTGATAATATGGTGGAACCCAACGCGTACGCATAGCAGTTTTCAAAGCAGCCCAAGTAGTTGGAATAGGATATAATCTACAATGTTCAGACCACCATACACATGCAAAACTAGTGAAAGCACAAACAGCAGCAGCAACTCGTCTCTCCTTAGGATATTGTAAACATGTAAATCGTTGTTCAATTCCTAACTCCCAAGTAAGATATATATCAGGAACATATCTACCCTCAAATGGTGGAATATTCAATTTCAGTTTAGGAATATGGACATCATCTCGTACCTGAGGTGGTGGTGCAGGCCTACCATTACGAATATATACCTGAGGTCGACCTGGTAGTGGTGGTGCTGCTGGCTGCACGTAGTTCGGATTTTGATCAACCTCATCCTCATAATCTCCCACATAATCATCATCCTCCTGGGTACCAGCAGCAGCAGTAGCAGGAGCCAAAGAAGCACCAACAGCAGTAGCAGCGGCACCAGAATTTTGTCCTGGCTCAATAGGAACACGATGTGCTCGTCCATACTGATGCGGAAGGGGGCGTAGTTGTTGTTGTTGCAGAGGTGCGACAGGTGCAGCCGGTGGTGGAAGACGCGCAAGTAGTTCATTAAATCTGTTATCGAGCTTTGTTTCGAACGTCTTCTCAAGGCCACTAATCTTCTCCATGGCCTCTTCAAAATTGTTCAGCACATCTTGCACCTGTTCAGTCATCATTTGCTGAAACTTATCATGAAGCTCCTTGTTCGATAAGTTCTCCCAGTCAATCTCGTCGGCTTGTGATCCTGGCATGGTTAGCAGCAATAGAAACACACAAGAATATGATCCTACAGACTACTAAGAAGTGGTGGTGGTGTATCACAAATCCGTCAAGCAAATCTCAAATTCTTACCAGTTCTTACCCAGCAGCAGGCGGTGATCGGCAACCGTTGTAGTCAAAAACTCTCAAAGCTTGGATAGAGCGATTACCAGGGAGAGTCAAACACACGACGTAGATGTATGTGGAGCTGGGAAGGCTTATAGTATGGTAGCAAAAAGGGTCAGCAATAATCAATTCAGAGATGCAAAGTTGAATAAACGCTCAACGACGGTACTGTGCTTGTCCTAGGCTAGATTGTGCTAGAGACGCGAGCCTAGAACACCAACAAAATCACGGCGCGGCACGTAAACAAGGGAAAAGCACACTCTGAAAAAAAAATTCGCTCTTTTTTTTGCGCTCTTTTTTTTTGCGCTGTTTTTTTTGCGAAAAATCACTATAATGGCGAGTGTCTCAAAACTCTTCCTAGGTCAAACTGACAGGATGGGCATGAAAAAAAAAATTCGACCAATTTTTTTTTTCGACTGCCCGGACCCAAAAACTGGAAACGGGTCAAAAAAAACTTCCTATAATGGCACCTGTCTCAAAACACTCAGAAACACCTAAAAATAGGACAGCCAGAATTTTTTTCGAAAAATGCGTTTTCGAAATATTTTGGGCCTAAACGGAGCGTGGTTTCCCGACTCGGCAAGGAAACACGAATCGGAAACTAGATGGATCTCGAAAACAAACCTAATAAGCAAGGAACTCGGATTGGTGGTGGATATATGGTGGTGGTATATGGCAGCGGTGGTAGTATATGGATATGGATCGGTGGTGGTATATGGACACGGATTGGTGGTGGTATATGGATACGGATTCGGAGCGGTGGTGGTAGATGGCAGGGGCGATGATGATGGTGCGGCGGCGGCGTGACAACTTAGGACCAGAACTCGAAACTCTAAAAGACTAGACTCTAATACCAGCAACTAGACACGACGATGCAACCGCAAATTCAACAAAGCAAAACCCTAAAAAGATTATGCAAAGGCTCAGATTGGTTCGGATATGATGAACTAACCCTAATTTTTTTTTGTGGCTTTTTCGTGGACTGTAGGTATGAAGAACAGACTCGATCTAAACTACGAAAAAACTGTAAAATCTCACCGAGCAACCTGGAAATCTGATACCACTTGATAGAGGCAAAGGTGTCCCGTCTTTCGATGAGATGATGGATATCGCTTTGGTGGAAGTCGACTTTGACGATCCGACTACGAACGTGCGAGGACGTCGCGCCTTAGCAATCGCTAAACCAACTCCGAGAGGTTATTGACCACGCCGGAGCACGATCAACCTGACCACGAGGGTCTGTTTCCTGCGAGCAAACGAAAAATTTTTGTTTCGATTCGTGTTTCCTTGCCGGAGTAGGTTTCGGAAAAAAAAAATTTCCTTGTCGGGTAGCCACGCTCCGTTTAGGCCCAAAATTTTTCGAAAACGCATTTTTCGAAAAATTTTCTGGCTATCCTATTTTTAGGTGTTTCTGAGTGTTTTGAGACAGGTGCCATTATAGGAAGTTTTTTTTGACCCGTTTCCAGTTTTTGGGTCCGGGCAGTCGAAAAAAAAAAAAATTGGTCGAAAAATTTCGTGCCCATCCTGTCAGTTTGAGCTAGGAAGAGTTTTGAGACACTCGCCATTATAGTGATTTTTCGCAAAAAAAAAAGAGCGAAAAAAAAATTCAGAGTGTGCTTTTCCCTTGTTTACGTGCCGCGCCGTGATTTTGTTGGTGTTCTAGGCTCGCGTCTCTAGCACAGTCTAGCCTAGGACCAGCACAGTACCGTCGTTGAGCGTTTATTCAACTTTGCATCTCTGAATTGATTATTGCTGACCCTTTTTGCTACCATACTATAAGCCTTCCCAGCTCCACATACATCTACGTCGTGTGTTTGACTCTCCCTGGTAATCGCTCTATCCAAGCTTTGAGAGTTTTTGACTACAACGGTTGCCGATCACCGCCTGCTGCTGGGTAAGAACTGGTAAGAATTTGAGATTTGCTTGACGGATTTGTGATACACCACCAGCACTTCTTAGTAGTCTGTAGGATCATATTCTTGTGTGTTTCTATTGCTGCTAACCATGCCAGGATCACAAGCCGACGAGATTGACTGGGAGAATTTATCGAACAAGGAGCTTCATGATAAGTTTCAGCAAATGATGACTGAACAGGTGCAAGATGTGCTGAACAATTTTGAAGAGGCCATGGAGAAGATCACTGGCTTTGAGAAGACGTTCGAAACAAAGCTCGATAACAAGTTTAATGAATTGCTCGCGCGTCTTCCACCACCACCAACCGCTGCACCTAACGCACCTCTCCAACAACAACAACAACGACTACCTCCACGTCGCGAAGCAGACCTCCGCCGAGCAAGCCGTGTTCCTCTTGCATTTGGCCAAACTGTTGGTGCTGCTGTTGATACTTCTGTGGCTCCTGCTGCTGATGCGGAGGAGGATGATTATGTGGGAGATTATGAGGATGAGGTTGATCAAAATCAACACTACGTGCAGCCACCTGTACCACCACCAGCAGGTCGACCTCAGGTATATATTCGTAATGGTAGGCCTGCACCACCACCTCAGGTACGAGATGATGTCCATATTCCTAAACTGAAATTGAATATTCCACCATTTGAGGGTAGATATGTTCCTGATATATATCTTACTTGGGAGTTAGAAACTGAACAACGATTTACATGTTTACAATATCCTGAGGAGAGACGAGTTGCTGCTGCTGTTTGTGCTTTCACTAGTTTTGCATGTGTATGGTGGTCTGAACATTGTAGATTATATCCTATTCCAACTACTTGGGCTGCTTTGAAAACTGCTATGCGTACGCGTTGGGTTCCACCATATTATCAACGTGAATTGCTTCAAAAATTGCAGCGTTTAAGACAAGGGAAAAATCTGTAGAAGAATATTATCAGGAATTACAAACTGGCATGATTAGATGTGGTATTGTTGAGGAGAATGAAGCTATGCTTGCACGTTTTCTGGGTGGATTAAATAGAGAGATTCAGACCATTCTAGACTATAAGGAGTATACTAATATCACTCGTTTATTCCATCTTGCTTGTAAAGCTGAACGTGAAGTGCAGGATCGACAAGCATTGGGGCGAACTAACTTTTCTGCAGGCCGACCTTCATCATGGACACCACGTGCATCTTCTACTTCAACTGCACCAGCACCTCCATCCGGTGCCACCTCCAGCCGTGATACAAGAAAACAGGGAGGAGGTCATTATGCGAGGGAATGCAAATCTCCGCGTGTGATGATTGCTACCGCGGATGGTGGATATGAGTCCGCTAGTGACTATGATGAGGAGACATTGGCTCTTATTACACGTGAAGAACATGGTGGAGATGATTCTGATCATGAGACGCAATACATGGCTCCTGAAGACGCTGACAGGTATGAATGTTTAGTTGCTCAACGTGTTTTGAGTGTGCAGGTCACACAAGCTGAGCAAAATCAGAGGCACAATTTGTTCCATGCCAAGGGAGTTGTGAAGGAACGTTCTGTGCGCGTCATAATAGACGGAGGGAGCTGCAACAACTTGGCTAGCATGGAGATGGTGGAGAAGCTTTCTCTCACCACAAGACCACATCCACATCCTTACTACATCCAATGGTTCAACAACAGCGGCAAGGTTAAGGTAACACGTACTGTTCGTGTGCATTTTAGTATCTCTACATATGCTGATTATGTTGATTGTGATGTGGTACCTATGCAAGCATGTTCCTTATTACTTGGTAGACCATGACAATTTGATAAAAACTCTGTACACCATGGTAGAAACAATCACTATACTCTTGTTCATAAGGATAAAAATATTACTTTGCTTCCTATGACTCCTGATTCCATTTTGAAAGATGATATTAATAGAGCCAATAAAGCAAAATAGGAGAAGAATAAGAGTGAAAATCAGATTGTGGCAAAAGAATTTGAGCAACAAATGAAGCCTAATAATAAACCATCTAGTGTTGCTTCTGAAATTAAATTGAAAAGTGCATGTTTATTTGCCACCAAATCTGATATTGATGAGCTAGATTTCAGCAAATCTGTTTGCTATGCTTTTGTGTGCAAAGAGGCATTATTTTCATTCGAGGACGTGCCTTCCTCTTTGCCTCCTGCTGTCACTAACATTTTGCAGGAGTTCGCTGACGTCTTTCCACAAGACGTGCCACCGGGATTACCGCCTATTCGAGGGATTGAGCATCAGATTGACTTAATTCCCGGTGCTTCACTGCCAAACCGTGCACCATACCGTACCAATCCAGAGGAGACGAAGGAGATTATGCGCCAAGTACAAGAGCTTCTCGACAAAGGTTATATACGCGAATCCCTTAGTCCTTGTGCCGTTCCTATTATTCTAGTGCCGAAAAAGGATGGTACATCACGTATGTGTGTTGATTGTAGAGGCATTAATAATATTACTATTCGTTATCGTCATCCTATTCCTAGGCTAGATGATATGCTTGATGAATTGAGTGGCTCTACAATATTCTCCAAAGTTGATTTGCGTAGTGGCTACCATCAAATTCGTATGAAATTGGGAGATGAATGGAAAACAGCATTTAAAACTAAGTTTGGATTATATGAGTGGTTAGTCAGGCCTTTTGGGTTAACTAATGCACCTAGTACTTTCATGAGATTAATGAACGAAGTTTTACGTGCTTTCATTGGACGATTTGTGGTAGTTTACTTTGATGACATACTGATTTATAGCAGATCTTTGGAAGAACATTTGGAACATTTACGTGCTGTTTTTATTGCTCTACGTGATGCACGTTTGTTTGGTAACCTTGGGAAGTGCACCTTTTGCACCGACCGAGTATCTTTTCTTGGCTATGTTGTTACTCCACAGGGAATTGAAGTTGACAAAGCCAAGATTGAAGCTATTGCGAGTTGGCCGCAGCCCAAAATGGTCACACAAGTGAGGAGTTTTCTTGGCCTCGCTGGATTCTATAGGCGTTTTGTGAGAGATTTCAGCACCATTGCTGCACCTCTCAACGAGCTTACAAAGAAGGATGTGCCTTTTGTTTGGGGTACCGCACAGGAAGAAGCCTTCACGGTATTGAAAGATAAGTTGACACATGCTCCTTTACTCCAACTTCCTGATTTTAATAAGACTTTTGAGCTTGAATGTGATGCTAGTGGAATTGGATTAGGAGGTGTGTTATTACAAGATGGCAAACCTGTTGCATACTTTTCTGAAAAATTGAGTGGGCCTAGTCTGAATTATTCTACTTATGATAAAGAATTATATGCTCTTGTTCGGACTTTAGAAACATGGCAACATTATTTATGGCCCAAAGAATTTGTTATACATTCTGATCATGAATCTTTGAAACATATTAAAAGTCAAGCTAAACTGAATCGTAGACATGCTAAATGGGTTGAATTCATTGAGACTTTTCCTTATGTCATTAAACACAAGAAGGGAAAAGAAAATGTTATTGCTGATGCATTGTCTCGTCGCTATACTATGCTTTCACAACTTGACTTAAAAATATTTGGTTTGGAGACCATCAAAGATCAATATGTGCATGATGCTGATTTTAAAGATGTAATGCAGAATTGTAAAGAAGGAAGAATGTGGAACAAGTTTGTTGTTAACGATGGATTTGTGTTTCGTGCTAACAAGCTATGCATTCCAGCTAGCTCCGTTCGTCTTCTGTTGTTGCAGGAGGCGCATGGAGGAGGATTAATGGGACACTTTGGCATGAAGAAGACGGAGGACGTACTTGCTACACATTTCTTTTGGCCAAAGATGAGACGGGATGTTGAGCGTTTTATTGCTCGTTGCACTACATGTCAAAAAGCTAAGTCACGACTCAATCCTCATGGTTTATATATGCCTTTGCCTGTACCTAGTGTTCCTTGGGAGGATATATCTATGGACTTTGTTTTAGGTTTACCTCGAACAAAGAAGGGGAGGGATAGCATATTTGTTGTCGTGGATAGATTCTCGAAAATGGCACACTTTATACCATGTCATAAAAGCGATGATGCTGTTAATGTTGCTGATTTGTTCTTTCGTGAAATTATTCGCTTGCATGGTGTGCCAAATACTATTGTTTCAGATCGTGATACTAAATTTCTTAGCCACTTTTGGAGATGTTTATGGGCTAAGTTGGGGACTAAACTGCTTTTTAGTACTACTTGTCACCCCCAAACTGATGGACAACCTGAAGTAGTCAATAGAACGTTGTCTACTATGCTTAGGGCTGTTTTGAAGAATAATAAGAAAATGTGGGAGGAATGCTTGCCTCATATTGAATTTGCTTATAATCGTTCATTGCATTCTACTACTAAGATGTGCCCTTTTGAAGTTGTGTATGGTTTCCTACCTCGTGCACCTATTGATTTGTTGCCTCTTCCATCTTCGGAGAAGGTTAATTTTGATGCTAAACAACGTGCTGAATTGATTTTAAAAATGCATGAGTTAACTAAGGAAAACATTGAGCGTATGAATGCTAAATATAAACTTGCTGGAGATAAGGGTAGAAAACATGTTGTGTTTGCACCTGGAGATCTTGTTTGGTTACATTTGCGTAAGGATAGATTTCCTGATTTGCGCAAATCAAAGCTAATGCCACGTGCTGATGGTCCCTTTAAGGTGTTAGAGAAAATAAATGATAATGCATATAAACTTGAGCTGCCTGCAGATTTTGGGGTTAGTCTCACTTTTAACATTGCAGATTTGAAGCCTTATTTGGGTGGGGAAGATGAACTTCCGTCGAGGACGACTTCATTTCAAGAAGGGGAGGATGATGAGGACATCAATACAATTGTTACACCCACAGCCCCTGCTGCTATACATACTGGACCAATTACTAGAGCTCGTGCACGCCAACTAAATTACCAGGTACTTTCGTTTCTTGGTAATGATTCTAATGTTCATGAGAATATGATGCTACCTAAATTGGATACATTTGTTTTGCTTACAAATGAAGGGCCTAGCTTGGAGAAGGATGAACATTGGAGCAAGAACAAGCATGGAGATGATGGCATGCGCAAGGGGAACAAGAACGGAGTTACAAGTGATGATTTCAGGACTTTGAAGCCACCATAATTGGTGCATGAAGCCTTGGACGAAATATACAAGATGCCACTTCATAAATTTCGTCCCGAGGCTATTTTAGGTGCTGCGTCACCTTATTATTGGGCCAGGCCCATGTAATTTCGAAATACATAAGTATAGGCTATTTTTAGAGTCCGTATGTGTGGGGAAACAAGAGATAGGGTTGATTTCGGACCCCTCCACCAAGGGCCACGAAATTCCCCCCCTCTTCCTCCATATATACAGCCCTTAGGGCATCGTTTAGACTTTGGGTTTTGTTTAGATTAAAAGTTCGCCATAGCTGCAACTTCACGTACTTCGTTTGTGTTCAACGACCAGACAAAGGCGTCACAGAACCCCACCTTGATCAATAAAGCTTTCATCTTATATTCGCAATATCCAGATTGCAATCTTAGTTTCTTGCTTGTTCTTCGTTTGCTCGCAGGAAACAGACCCTCGTGGTCAGGTTGATCGTGCTCCGGCGTGGTCAATAACCTCTCGGAGTTGGTTTAGCGATTGCTAAGGCGCGACGTCCTCGCACGTTCGTAGTCGGATCGCCAAAGTCGACTTCCACCAAAGCGAAATCCACCATCTCATCGACAGACGGGACACCTTTGCCTCTATCAGATAGCATATTTGTTGTCGTGGATAGATTCTCGAAAATGGCACACTTTATACCATGTCATAAAAGCGATGATGCTGTTAATGTTGCTGATTTGTTCTTTCGTGAAATTATTCGCTTGCATGGTGTGCCAAATACTATTGTTTCAGATCGTGATACTAAATTTCTTAGCCACTTTTGGAGATGTTTATGGGCTAAGTTGGGGACTAAACTGCTTTTTAGTACTACTTGTCACCCCCAAACTGATGGACAAACTGAAGTAGTCAATAGAACGTTGTCTACTATGCTTAGGGCTGTTTTGAAGAATAATAAGAAAATGTGGGAGGAATGCTTGCCTCATATTGAATTTGCTTATAATCGTTCATTGCATTCTACTACTAAGATGTGCCCTTTTGAAGTTGTGTATGGTTTCCTACCTCGTGCACCTATTGATTTGTTGTCTCTTCCATCTTCGGAGAAGGTTAATTTTGATGCTAAACAACGTGCTGAATTGATTTTAATAATGCATGAGTTAACTAAGGAAAACATTGAGCGTATGAATGCTAAATATAAACTTGCTGGATATAAGGGTAGAAAACATGTTGTGTTTGCACCTGGAGATCTTGTTTGGTTACATTTGCGTAAGGATAGATTTCCTGATTTGCGCAAATCAAAGTTAATGCCACGTGCTGATGGTCCCTTTAAGGTGTTAGAGAAAATAAATGATAATGCATATAAGCTTGAGCTGCCTGCAGATTTTGGGGTTAGTCCCACTTTTAACATTGCAGATTTGAAGCCTTATTTGGGTGAGGAAGATGAACTTCCGTCGAGGACGACTTCATTTCAAGAAGGGGAGGATGATGAGGACATCAATACAATTGTTACACCCACAGCCCCTGCTGCTATACATACTGGACCAATTACTAGAGCTCGTGCACGCCAACTAAATTACCAGGTACTTTCGTTTCTTGATAATGATTCTAATATTCATGAGAATATGATGCTGCCTAAATTGGATACATTTGTTTTGCTTACAAATGAAGGGCCTAGCTTGGAGAAGGATGAACATTGGAGCAAGAACAAGCATGGAGATGATGGCATGCGCAAGGGGAACAAGAACGGAGTTACAAGTGATGATTTCAGGACTTTGAAGCCACCATAATGGGTGCATGAAGCCTTGGACGAAATATACAAGATGCCACTTCATAAATTTCGTCCCGAGGCTATTTTAGGTGCTGCGTCACCTTATTATTGGGCCAGGCCCATGTAATTTCGAAATACATAAGTATAGGCTATTTTTAGAGTCCGTATGTGTGGGGAAACAAGAGATAGGGTTGATTTCGGACCCCTCCACCAAGGGCCACGAAATTTCCCCCCTCTTCCTCCATATATACAGCCCTTAGGGCATCGTTTAGACTTTGGGGGTTTTGTTTAGATTAAAAGTTCGCCATAGCTGCAACTTCGCGTACTTCGTTTGTGTTCAACGACCAGACAAAGGCGTCACAGAACCCCACCTTGATCAATAAAGCTTTCATCTTATATTCGCAATATCCAGAGTGCAATCTTAGTTTCTTGCTTGTTCTTCGTTTGCTCGCAGGAAACAGACCCTCGTGGTCAGGTTGATCGTGCTCCGGCGTGGTCAATAACCTCTCGGAGTTGGTTTAGCGATTGCTAAGGCGCGACGTCCTCGCACGTTCGTAGTCGGATCGTCAAAGTCGACTTCCACCAAAGCGATATCCATCATCTCATCGAAAGACGGGACACCTTTGCCTCTATCAAAAGTGAAGATGATTTTATGGATAGATTTTGGGGAGGATTAAACCGTGATATTCAAGAGATACTAATTCATGAAGAGTGTTATCCTATGGACCATTTGTTTCATCTTGCATGCAAAGCTGAACAGGAAATAAAACGACGTGTTGGCCACGAGGAGAACAAGCGCACGGTGCACATTCCAAGAGTTGATATGATTGTTCCTTCAACTACTAAGCATACTATGACAACCACATCCGTTGTTGTCAGGACTACATCACCTCCACCGTGTGACACATCGCCCCCGAGAGTGGCTACATCATCTGAGTTGATCATAAGAGGTAATGACAAAGGTACTGATCTTCCATCACTACATGAGAATGATGAATGCCTTGTCAATTTGAATGCACCATCTGATGAGCTACCCACTACTTTGATCACACCACCTATTTTAGAGGACTACGTTGATAATTTGACTTTGCCATGTGATCAAACAACTGAAATACCAACAATTTTGAATGCACCCATTGAATTAACTATTGATGCAAAAGAACCAATGTTTAATCGTTTTGATATGACCTCTAATCTTGGTGATGATTCTGTGTTGAATGACTTATTGCATGTTTACGTATTTAAGCATGTTGTAGCATGTAAATTTGATGCAAGTAAGGTTTATTCACCAATGTTGGGATGGTTTAATGATGAACATTGTCAATCTTTTGAAATGAATAAGAGCTTCACTTATATGTGCAAACTGAGTTGCAATATTTTCATGCCTTCTACTTCTTGTGCTAATTTTTTGGCTTTAGATTTTATGAACTATGCAAGTTACTCATCTATTCATGTGTCATATATGCAAAAATCAAGGGAAGTAAAAATGGATGACATATACATATACAACATGTACACCTTGTCTCTTTTGTTAGCCACATTTCAGATTAAGCAACGCCGAGGACGACTTTATTTTCAAGAAGGGGAGGATGATGAGGACATGACTACCTTGGATATGACCAAAAATATTGCATATATGCATATTTGTCAGGTGATTTCTAGTGCAAACTATTCAATAATCTAGTTATGTTATCCAGAACAAAAATACTTCACACACTTTTGTGTTTTGTCTAATTGCAGGTGTATGGGACATTTGTACAATCCACATATGAAGATAAGGAAGAAAGAGATGTTTATTTGCTGTCCAAAAAGTTCTCTCACGTCACTTTTGGCCCAAGAGAAGATAGAGTCCAAGTCTCTCACGTTCTGGATTCAGATTCGGACTGCACAGACACACCTGACTCAAAACGCACACAAGTTTTTCATACGGACTCCGAATTGGGTGATTCTTTTTTTGTTGGAAACTAGATTTCGTGCACTTTCCAACCCAATTGGAATCACCTTCAAATTCGTCCGGAGCGTTGAGTTGTGGACGAAACAATCTGATGCTGCAGTAGAATCCGAGTCAAACTACAAGTCCAAAGGTGTTACATCACCTCCACTTGGGCCCATTGGCCTTGTACGACCTAGATTTAGTTTTAGGCTGCCTTGGGACGTCCTCCCACCTCCTTGGCCTCCACCCCTTGCTCCTATATAAGTAGATCCATCTAGTAACTTTTCCTTGGGATTTGTTTAGTTAAAAGTTAGCCAACGCAACTTCGTGTACTTCGTTTGTGTCCAACGACCAGACCAAGACCGCTTACGGATCCCCACCATTATCAATACCTCATATATATTTGCAATATTCAGATTGCTTTATCATATTCTTGCTCGTTCTTCAATTGCTTGCAGGAATAGACCTTCGTGGTCAGGCTGACCGTGCTTCCGGCATCGTCAGTAACCTCAGGAGATTGGTTTAGCGATTGCTAAGGCGCAACGTCGTGCACGTTTGTAGTCGGATCGTCAAAGTCGTCTCCACCAAATTGATAGTTATCATCTCATCGAAAGATCGGGACACCCTCGCCTCTATCAAATATTTGACACCTCAAAATCGGCTTTTAAATAGGTCTTTTTGCCCTCTGAAGTTCGTGAACACAGCTTGTTCCCAATTTTTCAAGCCAGTTTTAGAATTCTTTGACTCCTCATATCAACTCGGAATTGAGTGATTCTTTTTGCATTGGAAAGCTTGAGTTAGTAGCATTCTTTGAAAGAATTTATCAGAAAATTGTCTCAAACTTTTCAAGAGGAAAGTTGGAGAGAGAGTTGTTGTATATCCTGCTTGGCAGTTGTTTTTCATCATTATCTTCACTGCCGTTGTGATCTTCACTTATATCTTGCTGTCAATAGCTACTTAGTATCCTTCATTGATGCTAGTTGTGCTACGCCGTGACCTCATTAGTGTTCTAGGCTCGCGTCTCTAGTCCGGTCTAGCCTAGGACCAGCACAGTACCGTCGTTGAGCGTTTATTCAACATTGCATCTTTAAATTGATTATTGCTAATCTTTTGCTACCATATATAGCCAACCCAGCTCCACATATCTCTACACCGTGTATACTAGAGGCGAGGGTCCCGATCTTTTGATGAGATGATAACTATCGATTTGGTGAAGATGATTTTGACGATCCGACTACAAACGTGCACGACGTTGCGCCTTAGCAATCGCTAAACCAACTCTGAGAGGTTATTGACCACGCTGGAGCACAATCAACCTGACCACGAAGGACTATTCCTGCAAGCAATCGAAGAACGAGCAAGAATATGATAAAGCAATCTGAATATTGTGAATATATATGAAATATTAATAATGGTGGGGATCCGTAAGCGGTCTTGGTCTGGTCGTTGGACACAAACGAAGTACACGAAGTTGCAATGGCTAACTTTTAACTAAACAAATCCCAAGGAAAAGCTACTAGATGGATCTACTTATATAGGAGCAAGGGGTGGCGGCCAAGGAGGTGGGAGGATGTCCCAAGGCAGCCTAAAACTAAATCTAGGTCGTACAAGGCCAATGGGCCCAAGTGGAGGTGATGTAACACCTTTGGACTTGTAGTTTGACTCGGATTCTGCTGCAGCATCAGATTGTTTCGTCCACAACTCAACGCTCCGGACGAATTTTAAGGTGATTCCAATTGGGTTGGAAAGTGCACGAAATCTAGTTTCCAACAAAAAAGGAATCACCCAATTCGGAGTCCGTATGAAAAACTTGTGTGTGTTTTGAGTCAGGTATGTCTGTGCAGTCCGAGTCTGAATCCAGAACGTGAGAGACTTGGACTCTATCTTCTCTTGGGCCAAAAGTGACGTGAGAGAACTTTTTGGACAGCAAATAAACATCTCTTTCTTCCTTATCTTCATATGTGGATTGTACAAATGTCCCATACACCTGCAATTAGACAAAACACAAAAGTGTGTGAAGTATTTTTGTTCTGGATAACATAAATAGATTATTGAATAGTTTGCACTAGAAATCACCTGACAAATATGCATATATGCAATATTTTTGGTCATATCCAAGGTAGTCATGTCCTCATCAAAAACTCTCAAAGCTTGGATAGAGCGATTACCAGGGAGAGTCAAACGCACGACGTAGATGTATGTGGAGCTGGGAAGGCTTATAATATGGTAGCAAAAAGGGTCAGCAATAATCAATTCAGAGATGCAAAGTTGAATAAACGCTCAACGACGGTACTGTGCTGGTCCTAGGCAAGACCGTGCTAGAGACGCGAGCGTAGAACACTAACAAAATCACGGCGATGCACATAAACAAGGGAAAAGCACACTCTGGAATTTTTTTTGCTCTTTTTTTTGCGCTGCTCTTTTTTTTTGCGCTGCTCTTTTTTTTGCGAAAAATCACTATAATGGCGAGTGTCTCAAAACTCTTCCTAGGTCAAACTGACAGGATGGGCACGAAATTTTTTCGACCAAATTTTTTTTTTCGACTGCCCGGACCCAAAAACTGGAAACGGGTCAAAAAAAATTCCTATAATGGCACCTATCTCAAAACACTCAGAAACACCTAAAAATAGGATAGCCAGATTTTTTTTTCGAAAAATGCGTTGTTGAAAAATTTTGGGCCTAAACGGAGCATGGTTTGCGGACTCTTTTTTTTCCCGAAACCTACTCCGGCAAGGAAACACGAATCGGAATCTAGATGGATCTCGAAAACAAACCTAATATGACAAGAACTCGGATTGGTGGTGGATATATGTTGGTAGATGGCAGCGGTGGTGGTATATGACAGCGGTGGTGGTATATGGATACGGATTCGAAGCGGTGGCGGATAAGCGGTGGTGGTAGATGGCAGGGGCGATGATGATGGTGCGGCGGCGGCGTGACAACTTATGACCAGAACTCAAAACTATAAAAGACTAGACTCTAAGACCAGCAACTAGACACGACGATGCAACCGCAAATTCAACAAAGCAAAACCCTAAAAAGATTATGCAAAGGCTCAGATTGGTTCGGATATGATGAACTAACCCTAATTTTTTTGTGGCTTTTTCGTGGACTGTAGGTATGAAGAACGGACTCGATCTAAACTACGAAAAACTGTAAAATCTCACCGAACAACCTGGAAATCTGATACCACTTGATAGAGGCAAAGGTGTCCCGTCTTTCAATGAGATGATGGATATCGCTTTGGTGGCAGTCGACTTTGACGATCCGACTACGAACGTGCGAGGACGTCGCGCCTTAGCAATCGCTAAACCAACTCCGAGAGGTTATTGACCACGCCGGAGCACGATCAACCTGACCATGAGGGTCTGTTTCCTGCGAGCAAACGAAGAACAAGCAAGAAACTGAGATTGCAATCTGGATATTGCGAATATAAGATGAAAGCTTTATTGATCAAGGTGGGGTTCTGTGACGCCTTTGTCTGGTCGTTGAACACAAACGAAGTACGCGAAGTTGCAGCTATGGCGAACTTTTAATCTAAACAAAACCCAAAGTCTAAACGATGCCCTAAGGGCTGTATATATGGAGGAAGAGGGGGGAATTTCGTGACCCTTGGTGGAGGGGTCCGAAATCAACCCTATCTCTTGTTTCCCCACACATACAGACTCTAAAAATAGCCTATACTTATGTATTTCGAAATTACATGGGCCTGGCCCAATAATAAGGTGACGCAGCACCTATAATAGCCTCGGGACGAAATTTATGAAGTGGCATCTTGTATATTTCGTCCAAGGCTTCATGCACCCATTATGGTGGCTTCAAAGTCCTGAAATCATCACTTGTAACTCCGTTCTTGTTCCCCTTGCGCATGCCATCATCTCCATGCTTGTTCTTAATCCAATGTTCATCCTTCTCCAAGCTAGGCCCTTCATTTGTAAGCAAAACAAATGTATCCAATTTAGGCAGCATCATATTCTCATGAACATTAGAATCATTACCAAGAAACGAAAGTACCTGGTAATTTAGTTGGCGTGCGCGAGCTCTAGTAATTGGTCCAGTATTTATAGCAGCAGGGGCTGTGGGTGTAACAATTGTATTGATGTCCTCATCATCCTCCCCTTCTTGAAATAAAGTCGTCCTCAACGGAAGTTCATCTTCCTCACCCAAATAAGGCTTCAAATCTGCAATGTTAAAAGTGGGACTAACCCCAAAATCTGCAGGCAACTCAAGTTTATATGCATTATCATTTATTTTCTCTAACACCTTAAAGGGACCATCAACACGTGGCATTAACTTTGATTTGCGCAAATCCGGAAATCTATCCTTACGCAAATGTAACCAAACAAGATCTCCAGGTGCAAACACAACATGTTTTCTACCCTTATCTCCAGCAAGTTTATATTTAGCATTCATACGCTCAATGTTTTCCTTAGTTAACTCATGCATTTTTAAAATCAATTCAGCACGTTGTTTAGCATCAAAATTAACCTTCTCCGAAGATGGAAGAGGCAACAAATCAATAGGTGCACGAGGTAGGAAACCATACACAACTTCAAAAGGGCACATCTTAGTAGTAGAATGCAATGAACGATTATAAGCAAATTCAATATGAGGCAAGCATTCCTCCCACATTTTCTTATTATTCTTCAAAACAGCCCTAAGCATAGTAGACAACGTTCTATTGACTACTTCAGTTTGTCCATCAGTTTGGGGGTGACAAGTAGTACTAAAAAGCAGTTTAGTCCCCAACTTAGCCCATAAACATCTCCAAAAGTGGCTAAGAAATTTAGTATCACGATCTGAAACAATAGTATTTGGCACACCATGCAAGCGAATAATTTCACGAAAGAAAAATCAGCAACATTAACAGCATCATCGCTTTTATGACATGGTATAAAGTGTGCCATTTTCGAGAATCTATCCACGACAACAAATATGCTATCCCTCCCCTTCTTTGTTCGAGGTAAACCTAAAACAAAGTCCATAGATATATCCTCCCAAGGAACACTAGGTACAGGCAAAGGCATATATAAACCATGAGGATTGAGTCGTGACTTAGCTTTTTGACATGTAGTGCAGCGAGCAATAAAACGCTCAACATCCCGTCTCATCTTTGGCCAAAAGAAATGTGTAGCAAGTACGTCCTCCGTCTTCTTCACGCCAAAGTGTCCCATTAATCCTCCTCCATGCGCCTCCTGCAACAACAAAAGACGAACGGAGCTAGCTGGAATGCATAGCTTGTTAGCACGAAACACAAATCCATCGTTAACAACAAACTTGTTCCACATTCTTCCTTGATAGAGGCAAAGGTGTCCCGTCTTTCGATGAGATGGTGGATTTCGCTTTGGTGGAAGTCGACTTTGACGATCTGACTACGAACGTGCGAGGACGTCGCGCCTTAGCAATCGCTAAACCAACTCCGAGAGGTTATTGACCACGCCGGAGCACGATCAACCTGACCACGAGGGTCTGTTTCCTGCGAGCAAACGAAGAACAAGCAAGAAACTAAGATTGCAATCTGGATATTGCGAATATAAGATGAAAGCTTTATTGATCAAGGTGGGGTTCTGTGACGCCTTTGTCTGGTCGTTGAACACAAACGAAGTACGCGAAGTTGCAGCTATGGCGAACTTTTAATCTAAACAAAACCCAAAGTCTAAACGATGCCCTAAGGGCTGTATATATGGAGGAAGAGGGGGGGAATTTCGTGGCCCTTGGTGGAGGGGTCCGAAATCAACCCTATCTCTTGTTTCCCCACACATACGGACTCTAAAAATAGCCTATACTTATGTATTTCGAAATTACATGGGCCTGGCCCAAAAATAAGGTGACGCAGCACCTAAAATAGCCTCGGGACGAAATTTATGAAGTGGCATCTTGTATATTTCGTCCAAAGCTTCATGCACGCATTATGGTGGCTTCAAAGTCCTGAAATCATCACTTGTAACTCCGTTCTTGTTCCCCTTGCGCATGCCATCATCTCCATGCTTGTTCTTGCTCCAATGTTCATCCTTCTCCAAGCTAGGCCCTTCATTTGTAAGCAAAACAAATGTATCCAATTTAGGCAGCATCATATTCTCATGAACATTAGAATCATTACCAAGAAACGAAAGTACCTGGTAATTTAGTTGGCGTGCACGAGCTCTAGTAATTGGTCCAGTATGTATAGCAGCAGGGGCTGTGGGTGTAACAATTGTATTGATGTCCTCATCACACTAGATGGTTTATTATTAGGTTTCATTTGTTGCTCAAATTCTTTTGCCACAATCTTATTTTCACTCTTATTCGTCTCCTGTTTTGCTTTATTAGCTCTATTAATATCATCTTTCAAAATGGAATCAGGAGTCATAGGAAGCAAAGTAATATTTTTATCCTTATGAACAAGAGTATAGTGATTGTTTCTACCATGGTGTACAGAATTTTTATCAAATTGCCATGGTCTACCAAGTAATAAGGAACATGCTTGCATAGGTACCACATCACAATCAACATAATCAGCATATGTAGAGATACTAAAATGCACACGAACAGTACGTGTTACCTTAACCTTGCCGCTGTTGTTGAACCATTGGATGTAGTAAGGATGTGGATGTGGTCTTGTGGTGAGAGAAAGCTTCTTGATAGAGGCAAAGGTGTCCCGTCTTTCGATGAGATAGTGGATTTCGCTTTGGTGGAAGTCGACTTTGACGATCCGACTACGAACGTGCGAGGACGTCGCGCCTTAGCAATCGCTAAACCAACTCCGAGAGGTTATTGACCACGCCGGAGCACGATCAACCTGACCACGAGGGTCTGTTTCCTGCGAGCAAACGAAGAACAAGCAAGAAACTGAGATTGCAATCTGGATATTGCGAATATAAGATGAAAGCTTTATTGATCAAGGTGGGGTTCTGTGACGCCTTTGTCTGGTCGTTAAACACAAACGAAGTACGCGAAGTTGCAGCTATGGCGAACTTTTAATCTAAACAAAACCCAAAGTCTAAACGATGCCCTAAGGGCTGTATATATGGAGGAAGAGGGGGGAATTTCGTGACCCTTGGTGGAGGGGTCCGAAATCAACCCTATCTCTTGTTTCCCCACACATACGGACTCTAAAAATAGCCTATACTTATGTATTTCGAAATTACATGGGCCTGGCCCAATAATAAGGTGACGCAGCACCTATAATAGCCTCGGGACGAAATTTATGAAGTGGCATCTTGTATATTTCGTCCAAGGCTTCATGCACCCATTATGGTGGCTTCAAAGTCCTAAAATCATCACTTGTAACTCCGTTCTTGTTCCCCTTGCGCATGCCATCATCTCCATGCTTGTTCTTAATCCAATGTTCATCCTTCTCCAAGCTAGGCCCTTCATTTGTAAGCAAAACAAATGTATCCAATTTAGGCAGCATCATATTCTCATGAACATTAGAATCATTACCAAGAAACGAAAGTACCTGGTAATTTAGTTGGCGTGCGCGAGCTCTAGTAATTGGTCCAGTATTTATAGCAGCAGGGGCTGTGGGTGTAACAATTGTATTGATGTCCTCATCAGTCTTGATCGTGAGGGTGCGAGATTACTGAGTCCCTGTGGCTCACAGATTACTATTACACCAGATGCAGGGCCTGATGATTCCGCTCCACGTGACGCGCTCGAGCTCAAGTGGGAGTTCGACGAGGACTCTCAATGTTATTATGTTTCCTTTCCTGATGATCAGTAGTGGTGCCCAGTTGGGGGTGATCGGGACCGTGTCGCATGTTGGGTTATCTTTTATTTTGGCGCCGTAGTCGGGCCATGAGTGTTTGGATGATGTAATGTTATTTATGTACCTTGATTGACGTGGCAAGTGTAAGCCAACTATGTTATCCCTTTTATTATCTATATTACATGGGATGTTTGTGATGATTACCTGACTTGCGACATATGCCTTCAATGCGATTATGTCTCTAAGTCGTGCCTCGACACGTGGGAGCTATAGTCGCATCGAGGGTGTTACACGCAGTCCCAGTCTGTTGATGGCACTGAACCTATCACCCAAGCTGAGGATGTTGATAGAGGCGGGGTGTCCCGATCTTTCGATGAGATGATAACTATCGATTTGGTGGAGACGACTTTGATGATCCGACTACAAACGTGCACGACGTTGCGCCTTAGCAATCGCTAAACCAATCTCCTGAGGTTATTGACCACGCCGGAAGCACGATCAACCTGACCACGAAGGTCTATTCCTGCAAGCAATCGAAGAACAAGCAAGAATATGACAAAAGCAATCTGAATATTGCGAGTATATATGAAGTTTTGATAAAGATGGGGATCCGTAAGCGGTCTTGGTCTCGTCGTTGGACACAAACGAAGTACACGAAGTTGCAATGGCTAACTTTTAACTAAACAAATCCCAAGGAAAAGCTACTAGATGGATCTACTTATATAGGAGCAAGGGGTGGCGGCCAAGGAGGTGGGAGGACGTCCCAAGGCAGCCTAAAACTAAATCTAGGTCGTACAAGGCCAATGGGCCCAAGTGGAGGTGATGTAACACCTTTGGACTTGTAGTTTGACTCGGATTCTGCTGCAGCATCAGATTGTTTCGTCCACAACTCAAGGCTCCGGACGAATTTGAAGGTGATTCCAATTGGGTTGGAAAGTTCACGAAATCTAGTTTCCAATAAAAAAAGAATCACCCAATTCGGAGTCCGTATGAAAAACTTGTGTGCGTTTTGAGTCAGGTATGTCTGTGCAGTCCGAATCTGAATCCAGAACGTGAGAGACTTGGACTCTATCTTCTCTTGGGCCAAAAGTGACGTGAGAGAACTTTTTGGACAGCAAATAAACATCTCTTTCTTCCTTATCTTCCTATGTGGATTGTACAAATGTCCCATACACCTGCAATTAGACAAAACACAAAAGTGTGTGAAGTATTTTTGTTCTGGATAACATAAATAGATTATTGAATAGTTTGCACTAGAAATCACCTGATAAATATGCATATATGCAATATTTTTGGTCATATCCAAGGTAGTCATGTCCTCATCAGATGTGCCCCTTCGGCTTCTTCTAGAGGATCAACGCAAGAGGAAGAAGCAAGAAGATTTTGACCAGAAGATGGCGGCCCGCCTTCAGAAAGGTTCTGATGTTCCTGAATCTGGTGTTGTTGCTGAGCTCACGGTTGGGCATTGCTCTGTTGCTGAAGAAGACGTGCCGTGTGCCACTGATGGCATGGTTGTCCCTGTGAAGAAGAAAATCATGAAGACCGCAGCGAGGAAGCATTTGGTTGGTGAAGTTACTCCTCGGAGGAGCCCACATGTTTCAAGGGCTGCAGAACTTGCTGAAGAGGAAGGGCAAGCCCTTAGTGGTACTCCACGTTGTAGTCCTCGTGTGTTTGCCACTATGGAGCCTACACCTTCTGATGTAGGGTGGAACCCTAGATGGCCGATCTTTCACGAAAGGAGCGGATCCCGCGAAGAACACGAGCTGAAACATGAGAGAATCACTCAAACCAACAAGAACGATCAAACATGTGCTGATAGAGGCAAAGGTGTCCCGTCTTTCGATGAGATGATGGATATCGCTTTGGTGCAAGTCGACTTTGACGATCCGACTACGAACGTGCGAGGACGTCGCGCCTTAGCAATCGCTAAACCAACTCCGAGAGGTTATTGACCACGCCGGAGCACGATCAACCTGACCACGAGGGTCTGTTTCCTGCGAGCAAACGAAAAACAAGCAAGAAACTAAGATTGCAATCTGGATATTGCGAATATAAGATGAAAGCTTTATTGATCAAGGTGGGGTTCTGTGACGCCTTTGTCTGGTCGTTGAACACAAACGAAGTACGCGAAGTTGCAGCTATGGCGAACTTTTACTCTAAACAAAACCCAAAGTCTAAACGATGCCCTAAGGGCTGTATATATGGAGGAAGAGGGGGGAATTTCGTGGCCCTTGGTGGAGGGGTCCGAAATCAACCCTATCTCTTGTTTCCCCACACATACGGACTCTAAAAATAGCCTATACTTATGTATTTCAAAATTACATGGGCCTGGCCCAATAATAAGGTGACGCAGCACCTAAAATAGCCTCGGGACGAAATTTATGAAGTGGCATCTTGTATATTTCGTCCAAGGCTTCATGCACCCATTATGGTGGCTTCAAAGTCCTGAAATCATCACTTGTAACTCCGTTCTTGTTCCCCTTGCGCATGCCATCATCTCCATGCTTGTTCTTGCTCCAATGTTCATCCTTCTCCAAGCTAGGCCCTTCATTTGTAAGCAAAACAAATGTATCCAATTTAGGCAGCATCATATTCTCATGAACATTAGAATCATTACCAAGAAACGAAAGTACCTGGTAATTTAGTTGGCGTGCACGAGCTCTAGTAATTGGTCCAGTATGTATAGCAGCAGGGGCTATGGGTGTAACAATTGTATTGATGTCCTCATCATCCTCCCCTTCTTGAAATGAAGTCGTCCTCAACGGAAGTCCATCTTCCTCACCCAAATAAGGCTTCAAATCTGCAATGTTAAAAGTGGGACTAACCCCAAAATCTGCAGGCAGCTCAAGTTTATATGCATTATCATTTATTTTCTCTAACACCTTAAAGGGACCATCAGCACGTGGCATTAGCTTTGATTTGCGCAAATCAGGAAATCTATCCTTACGCAAATGTAACCAAACAAGATCTCCAGGTGCAAACACAACATGTTTTCTACCCTTATCTCCAGCAAGTTTATATTTAGCATTCATACGCTCGATGTTTTCCTTAGTTAACTCATGCATTTTTAAAATCAATTCAGCACGTTGTTTAGCATCAAAATTAACCTTCTCCGAAGATGGAAGAGGCAACAAATCAATAGGTGCACGAGGTAGGAAACCATACACAACTTCAAAAGGGCACATCTTAGTAGTAGAATGCAATGAACGATTATAAGCAAATTCAATATGAGGCAAGCATTCCTCCCACTTTTTCTTATTATTCTTCAAAACAGCCCTAAGCATAGTAGACAACGTTCTATTGACTACTTCAGTTTGTCCATCAGTTTGGGGGTGACAAGCAGTACTAAAAAGCAGTTTAGTCCCCAACTTAGCCCATAAACATCTCCAAAAGTGGCTAAGAAATTTAGTATCACGATCTGAAACAATAGTATTTGGCACACCATGCAAGCGAATAATTTCACGAAAGAACAAATCAGCAACATTAACAGCATCATCGCTTTTATGACATGGTATAAAGTGTGCCATTTTCGAGAATCTATCCACGACAACAAATATGCTATCCCTCCCCTTCTTTGTTCGAGGTAAACCTAAAACAAAGTCCATAGATATATCCTCCCAAGGAACACTAGGTACAGGCAAAGGCATATATAAACCATGAGGATTGAGTCGTTACTTAGCTTTTTGACATGTAGTGCATCGAGCAATAAAACGCTCAACATCCCGTCTCATCTTTGGCCAAAAGAAATGTGTAGCAAGTACGTCCTCCGTCTTCTTCACGCCAAAGTGTCCCATTAATCCTCCTCCATGCGCCTCCTGCAACAACAAAAGACGAACGGAGCTAGCTGGAATGCATAGCTTGTTAGCACGAAACACAAATCCATCGTTAACGACAAACTTGTTCCACATTCTTCCTTCTTTACAATTCTGCATTACATCTTTAAAATCAGCATCATGCACATATTGATCTTTGATGGTCTACAAACCAAATATTTTGAAGTCAAGTTGTGAAAGCATAGTATAGCGACGAGACAATGCATCAGCAATAACATTTTCTTTTCCCTTCTTGTGTTTAATGACATAAGGGAAAGTCTCAATGAATTCAACCCATTTAGCATGTCTACGATTCAGTTTAGCTTGACTTTTAATATGTTTCAAAGATTCATGATCAGAATGTATAACAAATTCTTTGGGCCATAAATAATGTTGCCATGTTTCTAAAGTCCGAACAAGAGCATATAATTCTTTATCATAAGTAGAATAATTCACACTAGGCCCACTCAATTTTTCAGAAAAGTATGCAACAGGTTTGCCATCTTGTAATAACACACCTCCTAATCCAATTCCACTAGCATCACATTCAAGCTCAAAAGTCTTATTAAAATCAGGAAGTTGGAGTAAAGGAGCATGTGTCAACTTATCTTTCAATACCGTGAAGGCTTCTTCCTGTGCGGTACCCCAAACAAAAGGCACATCCTTCTTTGTAAGCTCATTGAGAGGTGCAGCAATGGTGCTGAAATCTCTCACAAAACGCCTATAGAATCCAGCGAGGCCAAGAAAACTCCTCACTTGTGTGACCGTTTTGGGCTGCGGCCAACTCTCAATAGCTTCAATCTTGGCTTTATCAACTTCAATTCCCTGTGGAGTAACAACATAGCCAAGAAAAGATACTCGATCGGTGCAAAAGGTGCACTTCCCAAGGTTGCCTCAAACGTGGAATAGGATATAATCTACAATGTTCAGACCACCATACACATGCAAAACTAGTGAAAGCACAAACAGCAGCAGCAACTCGTCTCTCCTCAGGATATTGTAAACATGTAAATCGTTGTTCAGTTTCTAACTCCCAAGTAAGATATATATCAGGAACATATCTACCCTCAAATGGTGGAATATTCAATTTCAGTTTAGGAATATGGACATCATCGCGTACCTGAGGTGGTGGTGCAGGCCTACCAATCGTTGAAGGCTTTTTGTTTGGTAACCTTGGGAAGTGCACCTTTTGCACCGATCGAGTATCTTTTCTTGGCTATGTTGTTACTCCACAGGGAATTGAAGTTGATAAAGCCAAGATTGAAGCTATTGAGAGTTGGCCGCAGCCCAAAACGGTCACACAAGTGAGGAGTTTTCTTGGCCTCGCTGGATTCTATAGGCGTTTTGTGAGAGATTTCAGCACCATTGCTGCACCTCTCAATGAGCTTACAAAGAAGGATGTGCCTTTTGTTTGGGGTACCGCACAGGAAGAAGCCTTCACGGTATTGAAAGATAAGTTGACACATGCTCCTTTACTCCAACTTCCTGATTTTAATAAGACTTTTGAGCTTGAATGTGATGCTAGTGGAATTGGATTAGGAGGTGTGTTATTACAAGATGGCAAACCTGTTGCATACTTTTCTGAAAAATTGAGTGGGACTAGTCTGAATTATTCTACTTATGATAAAGAATTATATGCTCTTGTTCGGACTTTAGAAACATGGCAACATTATTTATGGCCCAAAGAATTTGTTATACATTCTGATCATGAATCTTTGAAACATATTAAAAGTCAAGCTAAACTGAATCGTAGACATGCTAAATGGGTTGAATTCATTGAGACTTTCCCTTATGTCATTAAACACAAGAAGGGAAAAGAAAATGTTATTGCTGATGCATTGTCTCGTCGCTATACTATGCTTTCACAACTTGACTTCAAAATATTTGGTTTGTAGACCATCAAAGATCAATATGTGCATGATGCTGATTTTAAAGATGTAATGCAGAATTGTAAAGAAGGAAGAATGTGGAACAAGTTTGTCGTTAACGATGGATTTGTGTTTCGTGCTAACAAGCTATGCATTCCAGCTAGCTCCGTTCGTCTTTTGTTGTTGCAGGAGGCGCATGGAGGAGGATTAATGGGACACTTTGGCGTGAAGAAGACGGAGGACGTACTTGCTACACATTTCTTTTGGCCAAAGATGAGACGGGATGTTGAGCGTTTTATTGCTCGATGCACTACATGTCAAAAAGCTAAGTCACGACTCAATCCTCATGGTTTATATATGCCTTTGCCTGTACCTAGTGTTCCTTGGGAGGATATATCTATGGACTTTGTTTTAGGTTTACCTCGAACAAAGAAGGGGAGGGTTAGCATATTTGTTGTCGTGGATAGATTCTCGAAAATGGCACACTTTATACCATGTCATAAAAGCGATGATGCTGTTAATGTTGCTGATTTGTTCTTTCGTGAAATTATTCGCTTGCATGGTGTGCCAAATACTATTGTTTCAGATCGTGATACTAAATTTCTTAGCCACTTTTGGAGATGTTTATGGGCTAAGTTGGGGACTAAACTGCTTTTTAGTACTACTTGTCACCCCCAAACTGATGGACAAACTGAAGTAGTCAATAGAACGTTGTCTACTATGCTTAGGGCTGTTTTGAAGAATAATAAGAAAATGTGGGAGGTATGCTTGCCTCATATTGAATTTGCTTATAATCGTTCATTGCATTCTACTACTAAGATGTGCCCTTTTGAAGTTGTGTATGGTTTCCTACCTCGTGCACCTATTGATTTGTTGCCTCTTCCATCTTCGGAGAAGGTTAATTTTGATGCTAAACAACGTGCTGAATTGATTTTAAAAATGCATGAGTTAACTAAGGAAAACATTGAGCGCATGAATGCTAAATATAAACTTGCTGGAGATAAGGGTAGAAAACATGTTGTGTTTGCACCTGGAGATCTTGTTTGGTTACATTTGCGTAAGGATAGATTTCCTGATTTGCGCAAATCGAAGTTAATGCCACGTGCTGATGGTCCCTTTAAGGTGTTAGAGAAAATAAATGATAATGCATATAAACTTGAGCTGCCTGCAGATTTTGGGGTTAGTCCCACTTTTAACATTGCAGATTTGAAGCCTTATTTGGGTGAGGAAGATGAACTTCCGTCGAGGACGACTTCATTTCAAGAAGGGGAGGATGATGAGGACATCAATACAATTCTTACACCCACAGCCCCTGCTGCTATACATACTGGACCAATTACTAGAGCTCGTGCACGCCAACTAAATTACCAGGTACTTTCGTTTCTTGGTAATGATTCTAATGTTCATGAGAATATGATGCTGCCTAAATTGGATACATTTGTTTTGCTTACAAATGAAGGGCCTAGCTTGGAGAAGGATGAACATTGGAGCAAGAACAAGCATGGAGATGATGGCATGCGCAAGGGGAACAAGAACGGAGTTACAAGTGATGATTTCAGGACTTTGAAGCCACCATAATGGGTGCATGAAGCCTTGGACGAAATATACAAGATGCCACTTCATAAATTTCGTCCCGAGGCTATTTTAGGTGCTGCGTCACCTTATTACTGGGCCAGGCCCATGTAATTTCGAAATACATAAGTATAGGCTATTTTTAGAGTCCGTATGTGTGGGGAAACAAGAGATTGGGTTGATTTCGGACCCCTCCACCAAGGGCCACGAAATTCCCCCCTCTTCCTCCATATATACAGCCCTTAGGGCATCGTTTAGACTTTGGGTTTTGTTTAGATTAAAAGTTCGCCATAGCTGCAACTTCGCGTACTTCGTTTGTGTTCAACGACCAGACAAAGGCGTCACAGAACCCCACCTTGATCAATAAAGCTTTCATCTTATATTCGCAATATCCAGATTGCAATCTTAGTTTCTTGCTTGTTCTTCGTTTGCTCGCAGGAAACAGACCCTCGTGGTCAGGTTGATCGTGCTCCGGCGTGGTCAATAACCTCTCGGAGTTGGTTTAGCGATTGCTAAGGCGCGACGTCCTCGCACGTTCGTAGTCGGATCGTCAAAGTCGACTTCCACCAAAGCGAAATCCACCATCTCATCGAAAGACGGGACACCTTTGCCTCTATCACAGGGGCTGTGGGTGTAACAATTGTATTGATGTCCTCATCATCCTCCCCTTCTCGAAATGAAGTCGTCCTCGACGGAAGTTCATCTTCCTCACCCAAATAAGGCTTCAAATCTGCAATGTTAAAAGTGGGACTAACCCCAAAATCTGCAGGCAGCTCAAGTTTATATGCATTATCATTTATTTTCTCTAACACCTTAAAGGGACCATCAGCACGTGGCATTAACTTTGATTTGCGCAAATCAGGAAATCTATCCTTACGCAAATGTAACCAAACAAGATCTCCAGGTGCAAACACAACATGTTTTCTACCCTTATCTCCAGCAAGTTTATATTTAGCATTCATGCGCTCAATGTTTTCCTTAGTTAACTCATGCATTTTTAAAATCAATTCAGCACGTTGTTTAGCATCAAAATTAACCTTCTCCGAAGATGGAAGAGGCAACAAATCAATAGGAGCACGAGGTAGGAAACCATACACAACTTCAAAAGGGCACATCTTAGTAGTAGAATGCAATGAACGATTATAAGCAAATTCAATATGAGGCAAGCATTCCTCCCACATTTTCTTATTATTCTTCAAAACAGCCCTAAGCATAGTAGACAACGTTCTATTGACTACTTCAGTTTGTCCATCAGTTTGGGGGTGACAAGTAGTACTAAAAAGCAGTTTAGTCCCCAACTTAGCCCATAAACATCTCCAATAGTGGCTAAGAAATTTAGTATCACGATCTGAAACAATAGTATTTGGCACACCATGCAAGCGAATAATTTCACGAAAGAACAAATCAGCAACATTAACAGCATCATCGCTTTTATGACATGGTATAAAGTGTGCCATTTTCGAGAATCTATCCACGACAACAAATATGCTAACCCTCCCCTTCTTTGTTCGAGGTAAACCTAAAACAAAGTCCATAGATATATCCTCCCAAGGAACACTAGGTACAGGCAAAGGCATATATAAACCATGAGGATTGAGTCGTGACTTAGCTTTTTGACATGTAGTGCAGCGAGCAATAAAACGCTCAACATCCCGTCTCATCTTTGGCCAAAAGAAATGTGTAGCAAGTACGTCCTCCGTCTTCTTCACGCCAAAGTGTCCCATTAATCCTCCTCCATGCGCCTCCTGCAACAACAAAAGACGAACGGAGCTAGCTGGAATGCATAGCTTGTTAGCACGAAACACAAATCCATCGTTAACAACAAACTTGTTCCACATTCTTCCTTGATAGAGGCAAAGGTGTCCCGTCTTTCGATGAGATGGTGGATTTCGCTTTGGTGGAAGTCGACTTTGACGATCCGACTACGAACGTGCGAGGACGTCGCGCCTTAGCAATCGCTAAACCAACTCCGAGAGGTTATTGACCACGCCGGAGCACGATCAACCTGACCACGAGGGTCTGTTTCCTGCGAGCAAACGAAGAACAAGCAAGAAACTAAGATTGCAATCTGGATATTGCGAATATAAGATGAAAGCTTTATTGATCAAGGTGGGGTTTTGTGACGCCTTTGTCTGGTCGTTGAACACAAACGAAGTACGCGAAGTTGCAGCTATGGCGAGATTTTAATCTAAACAAAACCCAAAGTCTAAACGATGCCCTAAGGGCTGTATATATGGAGGAAGAGGGGGGGAATTTCGTGGCCCTTGGTGGAGGGGTCCGAAATCAACCCTATCTCTTGTTTCCCCACACATACGGACTCTAAAAATAGCCTATACTTATGTATTTCGAAATTACATGGGCCTGGCCCAATAATAAGGTGACGCAGCACCTAAAATAGCCTCGGGACGAAATTTATGAAGTGGCATCTTGTATATTTCGTCCAAGGCTTCATGCACCCATTATGGTGGCTTCAAAGTCCTGAAATCATCACTTGTAACTCCGTTCTTGTTCCCCTTGCGCATGCCATCATCTCCATGCTTGTTCTTGCTCCAATGTTCATCCTTCTCCAAGCTAGGCCCTTCATTTGTAAGCAAAACAAATGTATCCAATTTAGTCAGCATCATATTCTCATGAACATTAGAATCATTACCAAGAAACGAAAGTACCTGGTAATTTAGTTGGCGTGCACGAGCTCTAGTAATTGGTCCAGTATGTATAGCAGCAGGGGCTGTGGGTGTAACAATTGTATTGATGTCCTCATCATCCTCCCCTTCTTGAAATGAAGTCGTCCTCGACGGAAGTTCATCTTCCTCACCCAAATAAGGCTTCAAATCTGCAATGTTAAAAGTGGGACTAACCCCAAAATCTGCAGGCAGCTCAAGTTTATATGCATTATCATTTATTTTCTCTAACACCTTAAAGGAACCATCAGCACGTGGCATTAACTTTGATTTGCGCAAATCAGGAAATCTATCCTTACGCAAATGTAACCAAACAAGATCTCCAGGTGCAAACACAACATGTTTTCTACCCTTATCTCCAGCAAGTTTATATTTAGCATTCATACGCTCAATGTTTTCCTTAGTTAACTCATGCATTTTTAAAATCAATTCAGCACGTTGTTTAGCATCAAAATTAACCTTCTCCGAAGATGGAAGAGGCAACAAATCAATAGGTGCACGAGGTAGGAAACCATACACAACTTCAAAAGGGCACATCTTAGTAGTAGAATGCAATGAACGATTATAAGCAAATTCAATATGAGGCAAGCATTCCTCCCACATTTTCTTATTATTCTTCAAAATAGCCCTAAGCATAGTAGACAACGTTCTATTGACTACTTCAGTTTGTCCATCAGTTTGGGGGTGACAAGTAGTACTAAAAAGCAGTTTAGTCCCCAACTTAGCCCATAAACATCTCCAAAAGTGGCTAAGAAATTTAGTATCACGATCTGAAACAATAGTATTTGGCACACCATGCAAGCGAATAATTTCATGAAAGAACAAATCAGCAACATTAACAGCATCATCGCTTTTATGACATGGTATAAAGTGTGCCATTTTTGAGAATCTATCCACGACAACAAATATGCTATCCATCCCCTTCTTTGTTCGAGGTAAACCTAAAACAAAGTCCATAGATATATCCTCCCAAGGAACACTAGGTACAGGCAAAGACATATATAAACCATGAGGATTGAGTCGTGACTTAGCTTTTTGACATGTAGTGCATCGAGCAATAAAACGCTCAACATCCCGTCTCATCTTTGGCCAAAAGAAATGTGTAGCAAGTACGTCCTCCGTCTTCTTCACGCCAAAGTGTCCCATTAATCCTCCTCCATGCGCCTCCTGCAACAACAAAAGACGAACGGAGCTAGCTGGAATGCATAGCTTGTTAGCACGAAACACAAATCCATCGTTAACGACAAACTTGTTCCACATTCTTCCTTCTTTACAATTCTGCATTACATCTTTAAAATCAGCATCATGCACATATTGATCTTTGATGGTCTCCAAACCAAATATTTTGAAGTCAAGTTGTGAAAGCATAGTATAGCGACGAGACAATGCATCAGCAATAACATTTTCTTTTCCCTTCTTGTGTTTAATGACATAAGGGTAAGTCTCAATGAATTCAACCCATTTAGCATGTCTACGATTCAGTTTAGCTTGACTTTTAATATGTTTCAAAGATTCATGATCAGAATGTATAACAAATTCTTTGGGCCATAAATAATGTTGCCATGTTTCTAAAGTCCGAACAAGAGCATATAATTCTTTATCATAAGTAGAATAATTCAGACTAGGCCCACTCAATTTTTCAGAAAAGTATGCAACAGGTTTGCCATCTTGTAATAACACACCTCCTAATCCAATTCCACTAGCATCACATTCAAGCTCAAAAGTCTTATTAAAATCAAGAAGTTTGAGTAAAGGAGCATGTGTCAACTTATCTTTCAATACCGAGAAGGCTTCTTCCTGTGCGGTACCCCAAAGAAAAGGCACATCTTTCTTTGTAAGCTCATTGAGAGGTGCAGCAATGGTGCTGAAATCTCTCACAAAACGCCTATAGAATCCAGCGAGGCCAAGAAAACTCCTCACGTGTGTGACCGTTTTGGGCTGCGGCCAACTCTCAATAGCTTCAATTTTGGCTTTATCAACTTCAATTCCCTGTGGAGTAACAACATAGCCAAGAAAAGATACTCGGTCGGTGCAAAAGGTGCACTTCCCAAGGTTACCAAACAAACGTGCATCACGTAGAGCAATAAAAACAGCACGTAAATGTTCCAAATGTTCTTCCAAATATCTGCTATAAATCAATATGTCATCAAAGTAAACTACCACAAATCGTCCAATGAAAGCACGTAAAACTTCGTTCATTAATCTCATGAAAGTAATAGGTGCATTAGTTAACGCAAAAGGCATGACTAACCACTCATATAATCCAAACTTAGTTTTAAATGCTGTTTTCCATTCATCTCCAAATTTCATACGAATTTGATGGTAGCCACTACGCAAATCAACTTTGGAGAATATTGTAGAGCCACTCAATTCATCAAGCATATCATCTAGCCTAGGAATAGGATGACGATAACGAATAGTAATATTATTAATGCCTCTACAATCAACACACATACGTGATGTACCATCCTTTTTCGGCACTAGAATAATAGGAACAGCACAAGGACTAAGGGATTCGCGTATAGAACCTTTGTCGAGAAGCCCTTGTACTTGATGCATAATCTCCTTCGTCTCCTCTGGATTGGTACGGTATGGTGCACGGTTTGGCAGTGAAGCACCGGGAATTAAGTCAATCTGATGCTCAATCCCTCGAATAGGCGGTAATCCCGGTGGCACGTCTTGTGGAAAGACGTCAGCGAACTCCTGCAAAATGTTAGTGACAGCAGGAGGCAAAGAGGAAGGCACGTCCTCGAATGAAAATAATGCCTCTTTGCACACAAAAGCATAGCAAACAGATTTGCTGAAATCTAGCTCATCAATATCAGATTTGGTGGCAAATAAACATGCACTTTTCAATTTAATTTCAGAAGCAACACTAGATGGTTTATTATTAGGCTTCATTTGTTGCTCAAATTCTTTTGCCACAATCTGATTTTCACTCTTATTCTTCTCCTGTTTTGCTTTATTAGCTCTATTAATATCATCTTTCAAAATGGAATCAGGAGTCATAGGAAGCAAAGTAATATTTTTATCCTTATGAACAAGAGTATAGTGATTGTTTCTACCATGGTGTACAGAATTTTTATCAAATTGCCATGGTCTACCAAGTAATAAGGAACATGCTTGCATAGGTACTATTCACAATCAACATAATCAGCATATGTAGAGATACTAAAATGCACACGAACAGTACGTGTTACCTTAACCTTGCCGCTGTTGTTGAACCATTGGATGTAGTAAGGATGTGGATGTGGTCTTGTGGTGAGAGAAAGCTTCTCCACCATCTCCAGGCTAGCCAAGTTGTTGCAACTACCTCCGTCTATGATGACGCGCACAAAACTTTCCTTCACAACTCCCTTGGTATGGAACAAATTGTGCCTCTGATTTTGCTCAGCTTGTGTGACCTGCACACTCAAAACACGTTGAGCAACTAAACATTCATACCTGTCAGCGTCTTCAGGAGCCATGTATTGCGTCTCATGATCAGAATCATCTCCACCATGTTCTTCACGTGTAATAAGAGCCAATGTCTCCTCATCATAGTCACTAGCGGACTCATATCCACCATCCGCGGTAGCAATCATCACACGCGGAGATTTGCATTCTCTCGCATAATGACCTCCTCCCTTACAACGACGACAAATAATATCACTTGTGTGCCCTGTTGATGCCATGGAAGAAGCAGAACTCCGTGCAGGCCCAGTAGGTGCGCTCTTGGCAGATAATGGTGGTTGTGCCTGTTTTCTTGTATCACGACTGGAGGAGGCACCTAATTGAGGTGCTGGTGCAGTTGAAGTAGAAGATGCACGCGGTGTCCATGATGAAGGTCGGCCTGCAGAAAAGTTAGTTCGCGCCAATGCTTGTCGATCCTGCACTTCACGTTCAGCTTTACAAGCAAGATGGAATAAACGAGAGATATTAGTATACTCCTTATAGTCTAGAATGGTCTGAATCTCTCTATTTAATCCACCCAGAAAACGTGCAAGCATAGCTTCATTCTCCTCAACAATACCACATCTAATCATGCCAGTTTGTAATTCCTGATAATATTCTTCTACAGAATTTTTTCCTTGTCTTAAGCGCTGTAATTTTTGAAGCAATTCACGTTGATAATATGGTGGAACCCAACGAGTACGCATAGCAGTTTTCAAAGCAGCCCAAGTAGCGGGAATAGGATATAATCTACAATATTCAGACCACCATACACATGCAAAACTAGTGAAAGCACAAACAACAGCAGCAACCCGTCTCTCCTCGGGATATTGTAAACATGTAAAATGTTGTTCAGTTTCTAACTCCCAAGTAAGATATATATCAGGAACATATCTACCCTCAAATGGTGGAATATTCAATTTCAGTTTAGGAATATGGACATCATCTCGTACCTGAGGTGGTGGTGCGGGCCTACCATTACGAATATATACCTGAGGTCGACCTGGTGGTGGTGGTGCTGGTGGCTGCACGTAGTTCAGATTTTGATCAACCTCATCCTCATAATCTCCCACATAATCATCATCCTCCTGGGTACCAGCAGCAGCAGTAGCAGGAGCCAAAGAAGCACCAACAGCAGTAGCAGCGGCACCAGAATGTTGTCCTGGCTCAATAGGAACACGCTGTGCTCGTCCATACTGATTCGGAAGGGGGCGTAGTTGTTGTTGTTGCAGAGGTGCGACAAGTGCAGCCGGTGGTGGAAGACGCGCAAGCAGTTCATTAAATCTATTATCGAGCTTTGTTTCGAACGTCTTCTCAAGGCCAGTAATCTTCTCCATGGCCTCTTCAAAATTATTCAGCACATCTTGCACCTGTTCAGTCATCATGTGCTGAAACTTATCATGAAGCTCCTTGTTCGATAAATTCTCCCAGTCAATCTCGTCGGCTTGTGATCCTGGCATGGTTAGCAGCAATAGAAACACACAAGAATATGATCCTATAGACTACGAACAAGTGGTGGTGGTGGGTGTCACAAATCCGTCAAGCAAACCTCAAATTCTTACCAGTTCTTACCCAGCAGAAGGTGGTGATCGGCAACCGTTGTAGTCAAAACTCTCAAAGCTTGGATAGAGCGATTACCAGGGAGAGTCAAACGCACGACGTAGATGTATGTGGAGCTGGGAAGGCTTATAATATGGTAGCAAAAAGGGTCAGCAATAATCAATTCAGAGATGCAAAGTTGAATAAACGCTCAACGACGGTACTGTGCTGGTCCTAGGCTAGACTGTGCTAGAGACGCGAGCCTAGAACACCAACAAAATCACGGCGCGGCACGTAAACAAGGGAAAAGCACACTCTGAATTTTTTTTTCGCTCTTTTTTTTTGCGCTCTTTTTTTTGCGCTGCTTTTTTTTTGCGAAAAATCACTATAATGGCGAGTGTCTCAAAACTCTTCCTAGCTCAAACGGACAGGATGGGCACGAAATTTTTTCGACCAATTTTTTTTTCGACTGCCCGGACCCAAAAACTGGAAATGGGTCAAAAAAACTTCCTATAATGGCACCTGTCTCAAAACACTCAGAAACACCTAAAAATAGGATAGCCAGAATTTTTTTCGAAAAATGCGTTTTCGAAAAATTTTGGGCCTAAACGGTGCGTGGTTTCCCGAAACCTACTCCGGCAAGGAAACACGAATCGGAAACTAGATGGATCTCGAAAACAAACCTAATAAGCAAGGAACTCGGATTGGTGGTGGATATATGGTGGTGGTATATGGCAGCGGTGGTGGTAGCGGTGGCAGTATATGGATATGGATCGGTGGTGGTATATGGACACGGATTGGTGGTGGTATATGGGTACGGATTCGGAGCGGTGGTCGTAGATGGCAGGGGCGATGATGATGGTGCGGCGGCGGCGTGACAACTTATGACCAGAACTCGAAACTCTAAAAGACTAGACTCTAAGACCAGCAACTAGACACGACGATGCAACCGCAAATTCAACAAAGCAAAACCCTAAAAAGATTATGCAAAGGCTCAGATTGGTTCGGATATGATGAACTAACCCTAAATTTTTTTTGGCTTTTTCGTGGACTGTAGGTATGAAGAACAGACTCGATCTAAACTACGAAAAACTGTAAAATCTCACAGAGCAACCTGGAAATCTGATACCACTTGATAGAGGCAAAGGTGTCCCGTCTTTCGATGAGATGATGGATATCGCTTTGGTGGATGTCGACTTTCACGATCCGACTACGAACGTGCGAGGACGTCGCGCCTTAGCAATCGCTAAACCAACTTCGAGAGGTTATTGACCACGCCGGAGCACGATCAACCTGACCACGAGGGTCTGTTTCCTGCGAGCAAACAAAAAAAAGCAAGAAACTAAGATTGCAATCTGGATATTGCGAATATAAGATGATTTATTGATCAAGGTGGGGTTCTGTGATGCCTTTGTCTGGTCGTTGAACACAAACGAAGTACGCGAAGTTGCAGCTATGGCGAACTTTTAATCTAAACAAAACCCAAAGTCTAAACGATGCCCTAAGGGTTGTATATATGGAGGAAGAGGGGGGAATTTCGTGGCCCTTGGTGGAGGGGTCCGAAATCAACCCTATCTCTTGTTTCCCCACACATACAGTCTCTAAAAATAGCCTATACTTATGTATTTCGAAATTACATGGGCCTGGCCCAATAATAAGGTGACGCAGCACCTAAAATAGACTCGGGACGAAATTTATGAAGTGGCATCTTGTATATTTCATCCAAGGCTTCATGCACCCATTATGGTGGCTTCAAAGTCCTGAAATCATCACTTGTAACTCCGTTCTTGTTCCCCTTGCGCATGCCATCATCTCCATGCTTGTTCTTGCTCCAATGTTCATCCTTCTCCAAGCTAGGCCCTTCATTTGAAAGCAAAACAAATGTATCCAATTTAGGCAGCATCATATTCTCATGAACATTAGAATCATTACCAAGAAACGAAAGTACCTGGTAATTTAGTTGGCGTGCACGAGCTCTAGTAATTGGTCCAGTATGTATAGCAGCAGGGGCTGTGGGTGTAACAATTGTATTGATGTCCTCATCATGTGCTAGATCCTCGAAACACAAAGAGAGATACACGATCCAAAGTCAACAAAGGACGATACAAGAGGTAACCGGTTCTTCTCCGTGAGGAGGTCTTGATGGTCTTCTCCGTGAGGAGGTCTTGAATCCAATGTGGATCTTCTCCGTAGAGGGGCCGCGGTCTCTCTCCTGGAGTAGATCCGATGTGGATGAGCGAGGATCTGTCTCTAATATGAGCTATCACAACGCTAACCCTAACTAGGAGGAGGGGGGTCTATATATAGTGTTAGCCCATGAAGGGGTAAGTGAGAGGGGGGATACATGGGCCCTTGGCCTGCTCACTGTGCACAGACAGGCGCCAGATGTCCGGGCCGGGGGCCGGATGTCCGGGGCTTCGCGACGGGCCGAATGTCCGGGCTGGGAGGCCGGATGTCCGGGCTGGCCTGGGTCTTCCAATTTCATTCGGTGATGGAGGGCCGGATTTCTGGGGCAGCGGCCGGATGTCCGGGACTTCGGGTGGAGCCGGATGTCCGGGACTTCGGGAGGAGCCGGATGTTTGGGGTGATGTCCGGATGTCCGGGCTGCACTGGTCCTTTCCGGTGTTCTTTGGATAAGCCGATGCCGTATTTCCGGGGCAAGGGCCAGATGTCCGGGCTGGGGCTGGATGTCCGGCCGCTGTAGCAGCTGGCTCTTCTTCCTTATCCTTCCTTTGCTTCTGTGCACGCTTGGCCTTGGTCCTTGGGCTCACCATGGTCTCCTCGGGGGTACCTGAGTATGCACAAGGTCCGCGCGTGAAGTAACATCCATGTCTTACATGTGGAAAGGGAAGATTTGTAAATGAGCGAGTTCACCTTAGGTCCAATGGCGTATGCTCGAGTGTACATGGGGATGATCATAGGATGCTACGCATCATCTCCCCTCCCTTGGGGAAGATCCGACCTTGGATCAAAAACCTCATCACCATGAAACGGTTGTCGTGGACGGACTTGTAGTTGGACGAAGTGGAAGACATGGCGCAATCCAAGTACTCCAAGGTGTCTCTGGAGTGGTACACATGCAGAAAGAGCAAACACAAACGACACTCGGAAATACAATGGTTAGCGCACACAAAGTTTCCACCATGTAAGAATGAGTCCGTGCGACAAGATTGAGCATGACAAGGTGCATGAAGCTTATCGAAAAGATATGGAATGGTATGCAAAGCATTCATGGGAGCAAAAACATTCATTATGCACACAAATGTGTTGTGGATATGATCAATGCAACCACGGTGCAAAATGATGTCATAGTGAGACGGTTTATCAATAGCATGAATATGGTAATGGATGCTCAATGTGGTGTGATCATGCAATTGATGGTAGGCAATAAGATCATGATGTATGAATATGCCATCAAGGTATATCACAACAAATTTGCTAAGGAAATGCACAAGCTCATATATCATGAATGACATAGAAAGACAAGATGCAACAAGGCAATCATAATATGAGTCAATCCATGCATAAGATGCAAATTTGTCATGTGTATGACATGTCCATCGAGCATGACATATGTGAGCACAATCAACAAATATGGAGGTGTTGGTGTACCAATTCTCAATGTCGTGGCATGATGAGGACATCAATACCATTGTTACACCCACAGCCCCTACTATTACATATACTGGACCAATTACTAGAGCTCGCGCACGCCAATTAAATTACCAGGTACTTTCGTTTCTTGGTAATGATTCTAATGTTCATGAGATTATGATGCTGCCTAAATTGGATACATTTGTTTTGCTTACAAATGAAGGGCCTAGCTTGGAGAAGGATGAACATTGGAGCAAGAACACACATGGAGTTGATGGCATGCGCAAGGGGATCAAGAACGGAGTTACAAGTGATGATTTCAGGACTTTAAAGCCGCCATAAGGAGTGCATGAAGCCTTGGACGAAATATACAAGATGCCACTTCATAATATTCGTCCATAGGCTATTCTAGGTGCTGCGTCACCTTATTAATGGGCCAGGCCCATGTAGTTTCGAAATACTTAAGTATAGGCTATTTTTAGAGTCCGTATGTGTGGGGAAACAAGAGTTAGGGTTGGTTTCGGACCCCACCCTCAAGGGCCACGAAATTCCCCCCCTCTTCCTCCCTATATACAGCCCTTAGGGCGTCGTTTAGACTTCGGGTTTTGTTTAGATCAAAAGTTCGCCACAGCTGCAACTTCGCGTACTTCGTTTGTGTCCAACGACCAGACCAAGACGTCACAGAACCCCACCTTGATCAATAAAGCTTTCATCTTATATTCGCAATATCCAGATTGCAGTCTCAGTTTCTTGCTTGTTCTTCATTTGCTCGCAGGAAACAGACCCTCGTGGTCAGGTTGATCGTGCTCCGGCGTGGTCAATAACCCTCGGAAGTTGGTTTAGCGATTGCTAAGGCGCGACGTCTCGCACGTTCGTAGTCGGATCGTCAAAGTCGACTCCCACAGAAAACGATAGCCACCATCTCATCGAAACATCGGGACCCTCGCCTCTATCAAGTGGTATCAGATTTCCAGGTAGCTCGGTGAGATTTTACAGTTTTTCGTAGATTAGATCGAGTCTGTTCTTCATACCTACAGTCCACGAAAAAGTCACAAAATTTTTTTTTAGGGTTAGTTCATCATATCCGAACCAATCTGAGCCTTTGCATAATCTTTTTAGGGTTTTTGCTTTGTTGAATTTGCGGTTGCATCGTCGTGTCAAGTTGCTGGTCTTAGAGTCTAGTCTTTTAGAGTTTCGAGTTCTGGTCATAAGTTGTCACGCCGCCGCCGCACCATCATCATCGCCCATCTACCACTTTTGCTTATCCGCCACCGCTCTGAATTCATATCCATATACCACCACCAATCCGTATCCATATACCACCACCAATCTGTATCCATATACCACCACCGCTACCATAAACCACCACCGCTGCCATATACCACAACCATATATCCACCACCAATCCGAGTTCTTCTCATATTAGGTTTGTTCTTGAGATCAATCTAAATTCCGATTCGTGTTTCCTTGCCTGCGTAGGTCTCGGAAAAGAAAAGAGTCTGGAGACCCCCGGGCAGTTTTTAGGCCAAAATTTTCACGGGCAAATTTTTTTCCCTATCCTATTATTAGGCTTTTCTGAGTCTTTTGAGCCACGTGCCATCATAGTGATTTTTTGTCGCACTTTTTCGTCGTCGCTGCCCTGATTTCCGAAAAAAAAAGTGAAAAAAAAATTTCGTGCCCATCCTATCAGTTTGACGAGGGAAGAGTTTTGAGACACTCGCCATTATAGTGATTTTTCACAAAAAAAAGAGGAGCGCAAAAAAAAAGAGCGCAAAAAAAAAGAGCGAAAAAAAATAGTTCCAGAGTGTGCTTTTCTCTTATTTACATGCAGCGCCGTGATTTTGTTAGTGTTCTAGGCTCGCGTCTCTAGCACGGTCTAGCCTAGGACCAGCACAACAAGCACCAGGTCGTCCACATGCAAATAATGGCAATGGTAGGGCTCACCCTCAGGTACGAGATCATGACCATCGCCCTAAACTAAAATTGAATATTCCACCATTTGAGGGTAGATTTGTTCCTGATATATATCTTACTTGGGAGTTAGAAACTGAACAACGATTTACATGTTTACAATATCCCGAGGAAAGACGTGTTCCTGCTGCTGTTTGTGATTCACTAGTTTTGCATGTGTTTGGTGGTCTGAGCATTGTAGATTATTTCCTATTCCGGCTACTTGGGCTGCTTTGAAACTGCTATGCGTACTCGTTGGGTTCCACCATATTATCAACGTGAATTACTTCAAAAATTGCAGCGCTTAAGACAAGGAAAAAATTCTGTAGAAGAATATTATCAGGAATTACAAACTAGCATGATTTGATGTGGTATTGTTGAGGAGAATGAAGCTATGCTTGCACATTTTCTAGTTGGATTAAATAGAGAGATTCAGACCATTCTAGACTATAAGGAGTATACTAATATCACTCGTTTATTCCATCTTGCTTGTAAAGCTGAACGTGAAGTGCAGGATCGACAGGCATTGATAGAGGCGGGGGGTCCCGATCTTTCGATGAGATGATAACAATCGATTTGGTGGAGACGACTTTGACGATCCGACTACAAATGTGCACGATGTTGCGCCTTAGCAATCGCTAAACCAACTCCGAGAGGTTATTGACCACGCCGGAGCACAGTCAACCTGACCACGAAGGTCTATTCCTGCAAGCAATCGAAGAACAAGCAAGAATATGATAAAAGCAATCTGAATATTGCGAGTATATATGAAGTATTGATAAAGGTGGGGATCCGTAAGCGGTCTTGGTCTGGTCGTTGGACACAAACGAAGTACACGAAGTTGCAATGGCTAACTTTTAACTAAACAAATCCCAAGGAAAAGCTACTAGATGGATCTACTTATATAGCAGCAAGGGGTGGAGGCCAAGGAGGTGGGAGGACGTCCCAAGGCAGCCTAAAACTAAATCTAGGTCGTACAAGGCCAATGGGCCCAAGTGGAGGTGATGTAACACCTTTGGACTTGTAGTTTGACTCGGATTCTGCTGCAGCATCAGATTGTTTCGTCCACAACTCAACGCTCCGGACGAATTTGAAGGTGATTCCAATTGGGTTGGAAAGTGCACGAAATCTAGTTTCCAACAAAAAAAGAATCACCCAATTCGGAGTCCGTATGAAAAACTTGTGTGCGTTTTGAGTCAGGTGTGTCTGTGCAGTCCGAATCTGAATCCAGAACGTGAGAGACTTGGACTCTATCTTCTCTTGGGCCAAAAGTGACGTGAGAGAACTTTTTGGACAGCAAATAAACATCTCTTTCTTCCTTATCTTCATATGTGGATTGTACAAATGTCCCATACACCTACAATTAGACAAATCACAAAAGTGTGTGAAGTATTTTTGTTCTGGATAACATAAATAGATTATTGAATAGTTTGCACTAGAAATCACCTGACAAATATGCATATATGCAATATTTTTGGTCATATCCAAGGTAGTCATGTCCTCATCATCCTCCCCTTCTTGAAAATAAAGCCGTCCTCGGCGTTGCTTAATCTGAAATGTGGCTAACAAAAGAGACAAGGTGTACATGTTGTATATGTATATGTCATCCATTTTTACTTCCCTTGATTTTTGCATATATGACACATGAATAGATGAGTAACTTGCATAGTTCATAAAATCTAAAGCCAAAAAATTAGCACAAGAAGTAGAAGGCATGAAAATATTGCAACTCAGTTTGCACATATAAGTGAAGCTCTTATTCATTTCAAAAGATTGACAATGTTCATCATTAAACCATCCCAACATTGGTGAATAAACCTTACTTGCATCAAATTTACATGCTACAACATGCTTAAATAAGCAAACATGCAATAAGTCATTCAACACAGAATCATCACCAAGATTAGAGGTCATATCAAAATGATTAAACATTGGTTCTTTTGCATCAATAGTTAATTCAATGGGTGCACTCAAAATTGTTGGTCTTTCAGTTGTTTGATCACATGGCAAAGTCAAATTATCAACGTAGTCCTCTAAAATAGGTGGTGTGATCAAAGTAGTGGGTAGCTCATCAGATGGTGCATTCAAATTGACAAGGCATTCATCATTCTCATGTAGAGATGGAAGATCAGTACCTTTGTCATTACCTCTTATGATCAACTCAGATGATGTAGCCACTCTCGGGGGCGATGTGTCACATGGTGGAGGTGATGTAGTCCTAACAACAACGGATGTGGTTGTCATAGTATGCCTAGTAGTTGAAGGAACAATCATATCAACTCTTGGAATGTGCACCGTGCGCTTGTTCTCCTCGTGACCAACACGTCGTTTTATTTCCTGTTCAGCTTTGCAAGCAAGATGAAACAAATGGTCCATAGGATAACACTCTTCATGAATTAGTATCTCTTGAATATCACGGTTTAATCCTCCCCAAAATCTATCCATAAAATCATCTTCACTTTCTTCTAAAGAGGAATGCAACAAGGTAGTTTGTAAATCATCATAATATTTTGTTACAGTTTCACTACCTTGTTTTAAGTGTTGCAACTTCTTAATCATGTCACGAGTATAATAAGCAGGGACGAAAGTATGTCGCATGGCAAGTTTCAAATCATCCCAAGTAGTAGGTATATAATCAGGGTGTAATCGACAATATTCACTCCACCAAACCAAAGCATAACTAGTGAAAGAACCAACCGCAACCTTAACCTTTTTATGTTCATCAAAATTATGGGAAGCAAATATATTTTTTATGTCGAACTCCCATTCAATATATAAAGCAGGTTTAAAACGGCCATTAAATGGTGGTATAGATACATTAACCTGATCATGTGTATTTGGATGTTTGTGCACCTCTCGTGACGGTTGTGGTATTTGCAAAGGTGGTGGCACGTCTCCCGCGATCGACAAAGCCCATGAATTGACTCTAGATCCTATCATGATTAGTAGAACAAGAAACAAAACCCAAAAATAATGTTCCTATAACTACTAGGATGTGGTGGTAAAACGCTCACAGTAAAGCAAATATCAATGTCTTACAAGTTCTTACCATGCAGCAGGCGGTGATCGGCAACCAGCGGTGTCAAGTAACTCTGAATATTGAGTAAAGTGATTGCCAGGGGAGCGTACGTATACACGGTGTAGAAATATGTGAAGCTGGGTTGGCTATATATGGTAGCAAAAGATTAGCAATAATCAATTCAAAGATGCAATGTTGAATAAACGCTCAACGACGGTACTGTGCTGGTCCTAGGCTAGACCAGACTAGAGACGCGAGCCTAGAACACTAATCAGGTCACGGCGTAGCACAACTAGCATCAATGAAGGATACTAAGTAGCTCTTGACAGCAAGATATAAGTGAAGATCACAACGGCAGTGAAGATAATGATGAAAAACAACTGCCAAGCAGGATATAGAACAACTCTCTCTCCAACTTTCCTCTTGAAAAGTTTGAGACAATTTTCTGATAAATTCTTTCAAAGAATGCTACTAACTCAAGCTTTCCAATGCAAAAAGAATCACTCAATTCCGAGTTGATATGAGGAGTCAAAGAATTCTAAAACTGGCCTGAAAAATTGGAACAAGTTGTGTTCACGAACTTCGGAGGGCAAAAAGACCTATTTAGAAGCCGATTTTGAGATGTCAAATATTGAACTAGCTTCTGCACCTATTTAGATGCGGCTCGTCACTATCTTCAATTTGAGTGCTCACGGAGCCAAAACGGACTTCGTATGAGGAAGATACACCTGTTTTACTGAACAGTGCGCAAAACAGATTCCAATCCGAATTCAGGTACGAGATTGATTCTAGATAGATCCAATTTTTTTCTTCTCTCTTTTTTTTCTCACGCTTTTTTTTCTTCTCTCTCTTTTTCTTTCCTTTTTTTCTCTTTTTTTTTCTCTATCTTTTTTTTCTCCCTCTTTCCAAGACAAACTAGATAAGATGCAGATTGGATCAGGTGAAGATGTGAATGACCTCAACTATGATTATGACAATGAACAGTGCATAGCACGTGGTGGAAATTAATAGATGGGATGGTGGACAGCGGAACGGATAATGATGCAGCGGCGGCGTGACTAATGTGAACAGAACTCGAAACTCTAAAGGAACTAGACACTAAGACCAGCAACTGACACGACGATGCAACCGATAATTCAACTATGCAAGCAATGAATAGAAAATTGCAAAGGCTCAGACTGGCTTGGATAAAGGATGAACAGATCTAACTCTTTTTTGTGGCTTTTTCTTGGACAATAGGTAAGAAAATAAATCTAATCTAGGAAAACTGGAAATTCTCACCGAGCAACCTGAAAACTGATACCACTTGATAGAGGCGGGGTGTCCCGATCTTTCGATGAGATGATAACAATCGATTTGGTGGAGACGACTTTGACGATCCGACTACAAACGTGCACGACGTTGCGCCTTAGCAATCGCTAAACCAACTCCGAGAGGTTATTGACCACGCCGGAGCACAGTCAACCTGACCACGAAGGTCTATTCCTGCAAGCAATCGAAGAACAAGCAAGAATATGATAAAAGCAATCTGAATATTGCGAGTATATATGAAGTATTGATAAAGGTGGGGATCCGTAAGCGGTCTTGGTCTGGTCGTTGGACACAAACGAAGTACACGAAGTTGCAATGGCTAACTTTTAACTAAACAAACCCCAAGGAAAAGCTACTAGATGGATCTACTTATATAGCAGCAAGGGGTGGCGGCCAAGGAGGTGGGAGGACGTCCCAAGGCAGCCTAAAACTAAATCTAGGTCGTACAAGGCCAATGGGCCCAAGTGGAGGTGATGTAACACCTTTGGACTTGTAGTTTGACTCGGATTCTGCTGCAGCATCAGATTGTTTCATCCACAACTCAATGCTGCGGACGAATTTGAAGGTGATTCCAATTGGGTTGGAAAGTGCACGAAATCTAGTTTCCAACAAAAAAAGAATCACCCAATTCGGAGTCCGTATGAAAAACTTGTGTGCGTTTTGAGTCAGGTGTGTCTGTGCAGTCCGAATCTGAATCCAGAACGTGAGAGACTTGGACTCTATCTTCTCTTGGGCCAAAAGTGACGTGAGAGAACTTTTTGGACAGCAAATAAACATCTCTTTCTTCCTTATCTTCATATGTGGATTGTACAAATGTCTCATACACCTGCAATTAGACAAATCACAAAAGTGTGTGAAGTATTTTTGTTCTGGATAACATAAATAGATTATTGAATAGTTTGCACTAGAAATCACCTGACAAATATGCATATATGCAATATTTTTGGTCATATCCAAGGTAGTCATGTCCTCATCAGGCATTGGCGTGGACTAACTTTTCTGCAGGTCGACCTTCATCATGGACACCACGTGCATCATCTACTTCCACACGTTCAGCTACACCGGCGCCTCCGTCGGCTGCCACCTCCAACCGTGATAGAATAAAGCAGGCACAATCACCACTATCTGCCAAGAGCACACCTTCTGGGCCTGCAAAGAGCTCTTCTTCATCCATGGCATCAACAGGGCAAACACATGATATTATTTGTCGACGTTGCAAGGGTGGAGGTCATTATGCGAGAGAATGCCCATCTAAGCATGTGATGATTGTTACTGAGGATGGTGGGTATGAGTCTGCTAGTGACTATGATGAGGAGACTTTGGCTCTTATTACACATGAAGAACACGGTGGAGACGATTCTGATCATGAGACGCAATACATGGCTCCTGAAGATGCTGACAGGTATGAATGTTTAGTTGCTCAACGTGTTTTGAGTGTGTAGGTCGGATCATCAAAGTCGACTCCCACAGAAAACGATAGCCACCATCTCATCGAAACATCGGGACCCTCGCCTCTATCATGGCATGAGTGGAGGTTCGAAGGTGCATCCAATAAGTCCAAGCGCTCCTCAACTTGAAGGTCCATCGAGCCAATCTCCAATGTCGCTCCTACGTTCGTGAGATGTATCATATAGACAACAAGGAGACAACAATGAAAGAGTGACCCATCCAATATGTACATTTGAGGATGGCTGATGAGGACATCAATACCATCGTTACACCCACAGCCCCTACTGCTACATATACGGGACCAATTACTAGAGCTCGCGCACGCCAATTAAATTATCAGGTACTTTCGTTTCATGGTAATGATTCTAATGTTCATGAGAATATGATGGTGCCTAAATTGGATACATTTGTTTTGCTTACAAATGAAGGGCCTAGCTTGGAGAAGGATGAACATTGGAGCAAGAACAAGCATGGAGATGATGCCATGCGCAAGGGGAACAAGAACGGAGTTACAAGTGATGATTTCAGGACTTTGAAGCCACCATAATGGGTGCATGAAGCCATGGACGAAATATACAAGATGCCACTTCATAAATTTCGTCCCGAGGCTATTATAGGTGTTGTGTCACCTTTTTATTGGGCCAGGCCCATGTAATTTCGAAATACATAAGTATAGGCTATTTTTAGAGTCCGTATGTGTGGGGAAACAAGAGATAGGGTTGATTTCGGACCCCTCCACCAAGGGCCACGAAATTCCCCCTCTCTTCCTCCATATATACAACCCTTAGGGCACCGTTTAGACTTTGGGTTTTGTTTAGATTAAAAGTTCGCCATAACTGCAACTTCACGTACTTCGTTTGTGTTCAACGACCAGACAAAGGCGTCACAGAACCCCACCTTGATCAATAAAGCTTTCATCTTATATTAGCAATATCCAGATTGCAATCTTAGGTTCTTGCTTGTTCTTCGTTTGCTCGCAGGAAACAGACCCTCGTGGTCCGGTTGATCGTGCTCCGGCGTGGTCAATAACCTCTCGGAGTTGGTTTGGCGATTGCTAAGGCGCGACGTCCTCGCACGTTCATAGTCGGATCGGCAAAGTCGACTTCCACCAAAGCGATATCCATCATCTCATCGAAAGACGGGACACCTTTGCCTCTATCAAGTGGTATCAGATTTCCAGGTTGCTCGGTGAGATTTTACAGTTTTTCGTAGTTTAGATCGAGTTTGTTCTTCATACCTATAGTCCACGAAAAAGCCAAAAAAAAATTAGGGTTAGTTCATCCCATCCGAACCAATCTGAGCCTTGCATAATCTTTTCTGTATTTGCTTTGTTGAATTTGCGGTTGCATCGTCGTGTCCAGTTGCTGGTCTTAGCGTGTAGTCTTTTAGATTTTCGAGTTCTGTTCACAGGTTGTCACGTCGCCGCTGCCATATATCACCACCGCATCATCATCGTCGATGTTGCCATATACCACCACCACATATTCACCGCCAATCCGAGTTCACCTGCAACATATATCCGCCACCTGTCCGTGTTCCACCAGATTCATCTCCGCCACCAGTCCGAGTTCCACCAGATTCATCTCCGCCACCAGTCCTAGTCCGAGTCCAGTAATTGTTGCATTGTTCTCGATTTCCAGATCACGCGACACTCCGAGTCGTGACAGAGAAGGACGCCCCAACTTCCGAGCCATCCGCAGAAGAAAAATAGTTCCAATTTCCAAAAAAAAACTAAGTCTGGAAAATTCTGGCTAGGCAGTTTTTAGACCATTTGTAGACTTTTTCGAAAAAAAATTGTGGCGGAGCAAAAAAAAAGAGGAAAAAAAAAGTGCAAACAAAAGAGAAAAAAAATTCAGAGTGTGCTCCTCCCTTGTTTACGTGTCGCGCCGTGATTTTGTTGGTGTTCTAGGCTCGCGTCTCTAGCACAGTCTAGCCTAGGACCAGCACAGTACCGTCGTTGAGCGTTTATTCATCTTTTGCATCTCTGAATTGATTATTGCTGACCTTTTTTGCTACCATATTATAAGCCTTCCCAGCTCCACATACATCTACGTCGTGCGTTTGACTCTCCCTCGTAATCGCTCTATCCAAGCTTTGAGAGTTTTGACTACAACGGTTGCCGATCACCGCCTGTTGCTGGGTAAGAACTGGTAAGAATTTGAGTTTTGCTTGACGGATTTGTGACACCCACCACCACCACTTGTTCGTAGTCTGTAGGATCATATTCTTGTGTGTTTCTATTGTTGCTAACCATGCCAGGATCACAAGCCGACGAGATTGACTGGGAGAATTTATCGAACAAGGTGCTTCATGATAAGTTTCAGCAAATGATGACTGAACAGGTGCAAGATGTGCTGAACAATTTTGAAGAGGCCATGGAGAAGATCACTGGCCTTGAGAAGACGTTCGAAACAAAGCTCGATAACAAGTTTAATGAATTGCTCGCGCGTCTTCCACTACCACCACCCGCTGCACCTAACGCACCTCTCCAACAACAACAACAACGACTACCTCCACGTCGCGAAACAGACCTCCGCCAAGCAAGCCGTGTTCCTCTTGCGTTCGGCCAAACTGTTGGTGCTGCTATTGATACTTTTGTGGCTCCTGCTGCTGATGCGGAGGAGGATGATTATGTGGGAGATTATGAGGATGAGGTTGATCAAAATCAGCACTACGTGCAGCCACCTGTACCACCACCAGCAGGTCGACCTCAGGTATATATTCGTAATGGTAGGCCTGCACCACCACCTCAGGTACGAGATGATGTCCATATTCCTAAACTGAAATTGAATATTCCACCATTTGAGGGTAGATATGTTCCTGATATATATCTTACTTGGGAGTTAGAAACTGAACAACGATTTACATGTTTACAATATCCTGACGAGAGACGAGTTGCTGCTGCTGTTTGTGCTTTCACTAGTTTTGCATGTGTATGGTGGTCTAAACATTGTAGATTATATCCTATTCCAACTACTTGGGCTGCTTTGAAAACTGCTATGCGTACGCGTTGGGTTCCACCATATTATCAACGTGAATTGCTTCAAAAATTGCAGCGTTTAAGACAAGGGAAAAATTCTGTAGAAGAATATTATCAGGAATTACAAACTGGCATGATTAGATGTGGTATTGTTGAGGAGAATGAAGCTATGCTTGCACGTTTTCTGGGTGGATTAAATAGAGAGATTCAGACCATTCTAGACTATAAGGAGTATACTAATATCACTCGTTTATTCCATCTTGCTTGTAAAGCTGAACGTGAAGTGCAGGATCGACAAGCATTGGGGCGAACTAACTTTTCTGCAGGCCGACCTTCATCATGGACACCACGTGCATCTTCTACTTCAACTGCACCAGCACCTCCATCCGGTGCCACCTCCAGCCATGATACAAGAAAACAGGCACAACCACCATTATCTGCCAAGAGCGCACCTGCGGGGCCTGCACATCGTTCTTCTTCTTCCATGGCATCAACAGGGCACACAAAGTGATATTATTTGTCGTCGTTGTAAGGGAGGAGGTCATTATGCGAGAGAATGCAAATCTCCGCGTGTGATGATTGCTAGCGCAGATGGTGGATATGAGTCTGCTAGTGACTATGATGAGGAGACTTTGGCTCTTATTACACGTGAAGAACATGGTGGAGATGATTCTGATCATGAGACGCAATACATGGCTCCTGAAGACGCTGACAGGTATGAATGTTTAGTTGCTCAACGTGTTTTGAGTGTGCAGATCACACAAGCTGAGCAAAATCAGAGGCACAATTTGTTCCATACCAAGGGAGTTGTGAAGGAACGTTCTGTGCGCGTCATCATAGACGGAGGGAGCTGCAACAACTTGGCTAGCATGGAGATGGTGGAGAAGCTATCTCTCACCACAAGACCACATCCACATCCTTACTACATCCAATGGTTCAACAACAGCGGCAAGGTTAAGGTAACACGTACTGTTCGTGTGCATTTTAGTATCTCTACATATGCTGATTATGTTGATTGTGATGTGGTACCTATGCAAGCATGTTCCTTATTACTTGGTAGACCATGCCAATTTGATAAAAATTCTGTACACCATGGTAGAAACAATCAGTATACTCTTGTTCATAACGATAAAAATATTACTTTGCTTCCTATGACTCCTGATTCCATTTTGAAAGATGATATTAATAGAGCTAATAAAGCAAAACAGGAGACAAATAAGAGTGAAAATCAGATTGTGGCAAAAGAATTTGAGCACCAAATGAGGCCTAATAATAAACCATCTAAGCTGTTTCTGAAATTAAATTGAAAATTGCATGTTTACTTGCCACCAAATCTAATATTGATGAGCTAGATTTCAGCAAATCTGTTTGCTATGCCTTTGTGTGCAAAGAGGCATTATTTTCATTCGAGGACGTGCCTTCCTCTTCGCCCCCTGCTGTCACTAACATTTTGCTGGAGTTCGCTAACGTCTTTCCACAAGACGTGCCACCGGGATTACCACCTATTCGAGGGATTGAGCATCAAATTGACTTAATTCCCGGTGCTTCGCTACCCAACCGTGCACCATACCGTACCAATCCAGAGGAGACGAAGGAGATTATGCGTCAAGTACAAGAACTGCTCGACAAAGGTTATATACGCGAATCCCTTAGTCCTTGTGCTGTTCCTATCATTTTAGTGCCGAAAAAGGATGGTACGTCGCGTATGTGCGTTGATTGTAGAGGCATAAATAATATTACTATTCGTTATCGTCATCCTATTCCTAGGCTAGATGATATGCTTGATGAATTGAGTGGCTCTACAATATTCTCCAAAGTTGATTTGCGTAGTGGATACCATCAAATTCGTATGAAATTGGGAGATGAATGGAAAACAGCATTTAAAACTAAGTTTGGATTATATGAGTGGTTAGTCATGCCTTTTGGGTTAACTAATGCACCTAGTACTTTCATGAGGTTAATGAACGAAGTTTTACGTGCTTTCATTGGACGATTTGTGGTAGTTTACTTTGATGACATATTGATTTATAGCCAATCTTTGGAGGAACATTTGGAACATTTACGTGCTGTTTTTATTGCTCTACGTGATGCACGTTTGTTTGGAAACCTTGGAAAGTGCACCTTTTGCACCGACCGAGTATCTTTTCTTGGCTATGTTGTTACTCTACAGGGAATTGAAGTTGATAAAGCCAAGATTGAAGCTATTGAGAGTTGGCCGCAGCCCAAAACGGTCACACAAGTGAGGAGTTTCCTTGGCCTTGCTGGTTTCTATAGGCGTTTTGTGAGAGATTTCCGCACCATTGCTGCACCTCTCAACGAGCTTACAAAGAAGGATGTGCCTTTTGTTTGGGGTATCGCACAGGAAGAAGCCTTCACGGTATTGAAAGATAAGTTGACACATGCACCTTTACTCCAACTTCCTAATTTCAATAAGACTTTTGAGCTTGAATGTGATGCTAGTGGAATTGGATTAGGAGGTGTGTTATTACAAGATGGAAAACCTGTTGCATACTTTTCTGAAAAATTGAGTGGGCCTAGTCTGAACTATTCTACTTATGATAAAGAATTATATGCTCTTGTTCGGACCTTAGAAACATGGCAACATTATTTATGGCCCAAGGAATTTGTTATACATTCTGATCATGAATCTTTGAAACACATTAAAAGTCAAGCAAAACTGAACCGTAGACATGCTAAATGGGTTGAATTCATTGAGACTTTCCCTTATGTCATTAAACACAAGAAGGGTAAAGAAAATGTTATTGCTGATGCCTTGTCTCGTCGTTATACTATGCTTTCACAACTTGACTTTAAAATATTTGGTTTGGAGACCATCAAAGATCAATATGTTCATGATGCTGAATTTAAAGATGTATTGCAGAATTGTAAGGAAGGGAGAACTTGGAACAAGTTCGTTCTTAACGATGGATTTGTGTTTCGTGCTAACAAGCTATGCATTCCAACTAGCTCCGTTCGTCTTTTGTTGTTGCAGGAGGCGCATGGAGGAGGATTAATGGGACACTTTGGCGTCAAGAAGACGGAGGATATACTTGCTACACATTTCTTTTGGCCAAAGATGAGACGGGATGTTGAGCGTTTTGTTGCTCACTGCACTACATGTCAAAGAGCTAAGTCACGACTCAATCCTCATGGTTTATATATGCCTTTGCCTGTACCTAGTGTTCCTTGGGAGGATATATCTATGGACTTTGTTTTAGGTTTACCTCGAACAAAGAAGGGGAGGGATAGCATATTTGTTGTCGTGGATAGGTTCTCGAAAATGGCACACTTTATACCATGTCATAAAAGCGATGATGTTGTTAATGTTGCTGATTTGTTCTTTCGTGAAATTATTCGCTTACATGGTGTGCCAAATACTATTGTTTCAGATCGTGATACTAAATTTCTTAGCCACTTTTGGAGATGTTTATGGGCTAAGTTGGGGACTAAGCTGCTTTTTAGTACTACTTGTCACCCCCAAACTGATGGACAAACTGAAGTAGTCAATAGAACTTTGTCTACTATGCTTAGGGCTGTTTTGAAGAATAACAAGAAAATGTGGGAAGAATGCTTGCCTCATATTGAATTTGCTTATAATCGTTCATTGCATTCTACTACTAAGATGTGCCCTTTTGAAATTGTGTATGGTTTCCTACCTCGTGCACCTATTGATTTGTTGCCTCTTCCATCTTCAGAGAAGGTTAATTGTGATGCTAAAGAACGTTCTGAATTGATTTTAAAAATGCATGAGTTAACTAAGGAAAACATTGAGCGTATGAATGCTAAATATAAACTTGCTGGAGATAAGGATAGAAAACATGTTGTGTTTGCGCCTGGAGATCTTGTTTGGTTACATTTGCGTAAGGATAGATTTCCTGATTTGCGCAAATCAAAGCTAATGCCACGTGCTGATGGTCCCTTTAAGGTGTTAGAGAAAATAAATGATAATGCATATAAACTTGAGCTGCCTGCAGATTTTGGGGTTAGTCCCACTTTTAGCATTGCAGATTTGAAGCCTTATTTGGGTGAGGAAGATGAGTTTCCGTCGAGGACGACTTCATTTCAAGAAGGGGAGGATGATGAGGACATCAATACCATCGTTACACCCACAGCCCCTACTGCTACATATACGGGACCAATTACTAGAGCTCGCGCACGCCAATTAAATTACAGGTACTTTCGTTTCTTGGTAATGATTCTAATGTTCATGAGAATATGATGCTGCCTAAATTGGATACATTTGTTTTGCTTACAAATGAAGGGCCTAGCTTGGAGAAGGATGAACATTGGAGCAAGAACAAGCATGGAGATGATGCCATGCGCAAGGGGAACAAGAACGGAGTTACAAGTGATGATTTCAGGACTTTGAAGCCACCATAATGGGTGCATGAAGCCATGGACGAAATATACAAGATGCCACTTCATAAATTTCGTCCCGAGGCTATTATAGGTGTTGTGTCACCTTTTTATTGGGCCAGGCCCATGTAATTTCGAAATACATAAGTATAGGCTATTTTTAGAGTCCGTATGTGTGGGGAAACAAGAGATAGGGTTGATTTCGGACCCCTCCACCAAGGGCCACGAAATTCCCCCTCTCTTCCTCCATATATACAGCCCTTAGGGCACCGTTTAGACTTTGGGTTTTGTTTAGATTAAAAGTTCGCCATAGCTGCAACTTCGCGTACTTCATTTGTGTTCAACGACCAGACAAAGGCGTCACAGAACCCCACCTTGATCAATAAAGCTTTCATCTTATATTCGCAATATCCAAATTGCAATCTTAGGTTCTTGCTTGTTCTTCGCTTGCTCGCAGGAAACAGACCCTCGTGGTCAGGTTGATCGTGCTCCGGCGTGGTCAATAACCTCTCGGAGTTGGTTTAGCGATTGCTAAGGTGCGACGTCCTCGCACGTTCGTAGTCGGATCGTCAAAGTCGACTTCCACCAAAGCGATATCCATCATCTCATCGAAAGACGGGACACCTTTGCCTCTATCAATGGCTCAAAGGGAATGAGTTCACCTTTATGAGGATGTCGAAAATGTTGGTGTTGTGCATCATGTATGCCTTCACATGACCAATGTGTTTCATGACGGTGCCACCTTGTGAATCCTTCAAAATGAAAGAACATGACAAACACTCGGAAAAACAAATGAGGTTAGTGCAAATGCAACACCTATCATTCGAATGGTGAGATACCCAACATGTGTTTTCATCATTCTTATCATAAGAAAGGACAAGGTGTGGTATGGTATGAAACTACAACCAAAGACAATAGGCTTAAGTAAACAAGCATGCATCACAAGTAAGGTTTCAAAGTCTCCAAGATGAATAAGCATAGTATGGTTGCACTCACTAGAAGTAGATATGAGAGAGACAACTAATGGACACAAGAGACAATGATCAAGATATATAATGTGAGAGGCTTGAACATATATGTCATCAACCCAAGAAAGTGAGTAAGAATGGAACATGGATGATGAGATAAAGCAAGCAATCATTGTGATCAAGTCAGGCAAGATAGTAGTGCGAAGATGCTACGTACTAGAAGGGATCATGGCAAGCATGTCATGTTTGCAAATAGTGGGCATGAATAATGCACATGACATATCACAAGCATGAAAGCAAGATATGAGAAATGTATCATCATTGTATTGGCAAGAGGTCATATGTAAATAGCAATGGGACATCATGACTCTCCCAAAACAATAATCAACAATAGCATGAGCCACATGGTAAACATGGCAATAGCAACAAGGATCTCCACCAAGCATGCAAATACACATATGAGTAGTAAAATGGTGAATCACGGGTAGATGCAAGCAAGGGTCACAATTGCATGGCAAAATCATGTAAAGATGCATAACATGCAAAGTGAGCACGATAGAATGGGCATAATGTAGCAAGTGGTAAATAGCCCATATCCATGTGAGAGCAAAGTAGAAGAGATGCGCATAGTCCTTGCACAAAGGGAATTGTGGTAAGGATTGTACACGGGGTCCCAAGTCATCATTGCTCTCAAGAGCTCGTTTCGTCAACTCTTGGGATTGAGAGGTTGACGAGTATATGTGAGTACCTACACAAAACAAAGACAAAGGGAAAATTGTGTGTGCATGGTATATGTACACATCATCCATCATGATGCATACGTGCTTGTGTTGGTTAGCACAAAATATCCAATGCTCAAATAAATGAGATGCGTGATATAGAAACATGTCATCCATCATGAGAGGTTTGTTGTTATGTATAGTATAATGGAGACTCAAATTGTGTAATGCATCATGGGAAATATCTAGAGCATTGTTATTCATGGAATGCATATGGTGCAAGCAATTATGAGAATCATGCAATGTATGGAATGCATCAAAATCTCCTAATATGTATGAGGAAACTATGGGGGTCTCCTCATTAGCATTAATGGAAACATCTCTTGGAGAATATTGACAACATCCAAAACAAAGCATATTTGGAACAATGTGATCATGGCATGGTATAGTAGATGAATTGCGCAAATCATGTAAAGGAAGCATGGCAATATCATCACATGAAAAACAAAAGCCGATGACCATCATCTCATCATCTATGCCATAAGTGCAAATGGGATTTGTTTTAATGGGGCATGCATAGTTACTATGTTAAGATTGAAATGATTCAATATGGTCGATCTCACTCATAGCATATGACAAGTTCAATGGATTGTCAAACATGATGTGACCAATAGAATTTTCACATGATATCCTATGTAGCATGGCATCACAACTAGAAAATCAACATGCTCATCATCATATTCATCATAAATGGGTAAGTCATGACATGAGTAATTCGCACTAGCATGAAGCATGGGTGGATCAACATCATGCAAGCAATCATTGGTGAGATAGTCCACTAGTGGGACGAGAGAAGCACCATCACCTATGTTACCTTTGGAGCATTGCTCATGTGTTGTAGGTGAGGTGTCGAAGACCGAGTCATCGTCATCTTCATCTTTATGGAACCATGTGGGGGGTGCATCATCGTCCACCATGGCCATCGTCGTCTCCATTGGAGGTATGGACTCATCGAGGATAGGCATGTCGTCATGTAGGAGACCTAGCACCAAAGAAGAAAACACACTGGGAGTTGAGGTTAAGTTGTTAGAAATCATAGTGGCCTCACATGCCGTGTCAACTACCTCACTCACTAAGTGTTGTGGCTCACTCACTTCCGGTAAGATGCTCTCACTCATATGGTGGGTGGAGTCGCCCAAATGGCTCTCAAACTCACATAGGGTGTGTGGCATGCTCTCATGTGTGGGGCTAGTGGTGGTTACACTCATCCTCTCATAGGAAATGCACTCAGTGTCACATATGGTGGAGTCACTCATCTCATTCATGGGGTGGTGGCTCTCCTTACATGGCAATGGGGACATCTCATCATATGTGGGTGTCAGAGAGATGTAGGTGCAAACGTCTCCATGCTCAATCATGTCATAGTCGTAGCCGTGGATGAAGGCCGACGATGGCACATTGTAACACCCCGGATGTAACTTTCCCAATTTGTACTCCAACTCTTGCCGTTTCCGGCGTTAAGTTATTTTATTTTCTCGGGTTCGGGTCTTTGTCTCCGTGTGTTGTTGTCGTTGTCATGCATCTCATATCATGCCATCATGTGCATTGCATCTGCATACGTGTTCGTCTCATGCATTCGAGCATTTTCCCCGTTGTCCATTTTGCATTCCGACGCTTCGTTCTCCTCCGGTGGTCAATTCTAGCTTTTTTTCGTGTGTAGGGATTAAACATTTCCGGATTGGACCGAGACTTGCCAAGCGGCCTTGGTTTACTACCCGTAGACCGCTGTCAAGTTCCGTATCATTTGGACTTCGTTTGATACTCCAACGGTTAACCGAGGGACTGAAAAGGCCTCGTGTGTGTTGCAGCCCAACAACCCTCTATTTTGTCCCAAAACCCACCTAAGCCTTCTCCATCATCTAGATCGTTCGATCACGATCGCGTGGCCGAAAACCGCACCTCATTTGGACTCTCCTAGCTCCCTCTATGTCTATTCAAAGACCCCTCCAAATCCGGATCTTCCTCTCCCCCCGAAACCCTAAAATCCCCTCGCGCGCACCGGACATGTCCGCCGCCGCCGGACGAATCCCGCCGCCGCGCCCCAGCCAATAGGCGCACGCCACGTGGCCTCC
>NC_057800.1:330454147-330492809 GCF_018294505.1 Triticum aestivum | reverse complement strand
GATCCCACCGCCACCGGTTTTGTTCGGTTTTTTGTCGGTTTATTTTCGGTAAACCCTAGATCTAGTTTGGTGTTTTAATATATTGGTTTCCTTGGTTTTCTCGGTTTAGATCTAAGAACGAACAAATTCGTTCGTTTGTCTCTGTTAGCGGACGTTCGTACGATAGGTTTTTCTTTTTATTTTATTTTTGGCCACGGACCTATCCGCGAATACTTTCATCGCAGATTAGCCCTTGATTTTCAAACCCTCGCAACTTTTTAACCTTTTGTCCAAATCCAGTGAAACCAACGCCAAAATCTTCTTCTCGAACCCCTCTTTCCGGTTAAGCAACTTGAACATGGTTTTGACAATCTAAAATTTGGTTTCAAGCAGATTTGATTTCAAAGTTCTTTTGATCATAGTTTCAGTTCCATAGCTCTGATTTGATCGATTATTTTTGCAAATTGTAGTTCTTCAGTTGAACTTTCACATTGGATCTTCTTATTTGAGTTTTACCCTTGCATCTATGCTTGAGTGCTTATGTATGCTATTGTTTGTTTGCGATAGAATTTTCGGAGTGCGAAGCGTGCTACTACGAGTCTCTAGGGTTTGCAGATCGTCAGCAAGGCAAGTAACACTTTGATTATACCTCTTTATTACCCAGTTTTTATGCATTAGTTCCAATCCTCAAACATTGCATGAGTAGGATCTCTTAACATGTGGGTATTGGGAACTAGATGATGAGGTAGAACCTATTGCCTTTTATTATCAAACCCTGTGAGTTACTTCTACGTTATACTTATATTGCTATGCTATGCTCGTAGACGTGGATTGATTGAGTGTATCCATGACAGATGTGAGAGTTGTTAATTAATGGTTAACTTAAGGTGGCTACTTAAATACACATCTGGGTGGATTGGTTGCGGGCACCTGGAGAATCCAGTGTTGTCCTAGGATATCCCGGAGTACCCGTGTGATCATCCTATGGTTCGCCACCCAGGCTCAAAGGGATCATAAGATTATTCATGCTAGAAACTTTCGTGTGCAGCCACAAGCCATTATAGGCTCTGGCATAGTTGTGTATGTTGTGTGACCTCTTTCAATGGTAGGCTAGCAGATGTAGGGGAAAGTAGGTGTAACTGTCTACCTAGAGTAAAGAGTAAATGTTTCTGAAAGACCGTGTCTCGGTCATCCGTTTCTCAAACACCATGTAGTGCGAGAAATCCAACGGAGGAGATCGAGTCTTGTGGGGAAAAGTGCGCAAACCTCTGCAAAGTGTACAAACTAATCATGTTTAGCCGTGTCCCCAGTTACAGACATCTTGAGTATCTGGTTCTTGGATTATGATGTTGATCTCATCATTCTAAATTAATATGATGGGTTGTTAATTACTGTTTAATTGGGATTGAGCTGGGGTTACCATTCTCAACGTTTATCAACTACCATGATAGTTAAACAAAATATATTCCTTTGTTGTAGGGGAAAATTGGCTTTTCGCAAAAACCAGCCATATATGCATGTAGTGATAGCATTTATTTGTTCATTGCTCTATTGTGTTATCTTGCCAGCATATTCCATGTGCTGGCCCATTTAGGGCTGCAACATATCATGTTGTAGACTTTCCAGACGAAGAGTAAGGTGCGCTAGGTCGTTTGTCGTGCACTCAGCTATGCCGTTGGAGTTGATGGACTCACTTTATCTTCCAAGCCTTCCGCTGTTATGTTATTTAGATGGCCTTAAGACATATTATTGTATTAAGTTATCTCTTGAGACTATCGATGTAATAAGTGTTTGATTGCTACTGTGTTATAAATCCTTCGAGGTACTGTGTGTGTCAGCATTACCGATCCAGGGATGACACTTATCCACAGAGATTTGACTGTTTGAGGTCAGATCGCTACAGTTTTAGATAGAACACCCGTATGCAAAGTGAGAGCTATGGTCTTCCCTCGTAGTGCAGGATTTTGTGCATCCCTTCAATGCAAACGGTTGTTTTGGATGACCCATGTGCAAGCACGTAGAAACAATTGGGTAAGATTTGCATCTGCCATTTTGGGTATGTTCCCATTTGTCAAACTGGAAAGACTGACATTTGTTTATCTAGTAACATTGCCATCTGTCAACCTTGTAACACTGCGATTTGTCAAAATATGCAGCTAAAAATCACTAGCACTATCTAATTTTTGCAACTAAAATCACTAGCACTGTTCATATGGACACGATTAGCAGGCGTGGATTGATGGAAGCATATGCAAATGTACCATTCATTACATACAACAAGTCATCAACCCACAATGACAACGAGGATACACGTTGGATTATATATCATTTCCAACAAAGCATTCTAGTAAAGTAAAGTTTTTCTCACACAACAAATAACAAAGTGATGAAATGAATTTCAGCCCAACCACTTGTCCGTGTTGGAAATTCTTGCTTTGAACCAGAAGTGATTCTCTGGGAAGGGCCAGCTATTGTCAATCTCGAGACCAAGGCAGGATTGATCATCCAGGCTGAAGCGGCCTATGTCAGGACCCCTATTGTGATGGTAGGGAAGCGTAGCAATGTCTGAGGTATAGATACAATTGCTTCACGTAAATGGTAGTAACATTGTGTCAGCAGCAGCTGGATCGCCTTCCACCATCATTGGATAGTTTTATCCAAGGAAGAGCAAGTTTCCTCCAAGACTTTCAATACTGAACCAGGGAGAAGGTGTTGGCGCTAGTACACCAGTATGCATCCCGAATACCCTACAACGGATGTTGGAATAGGTCCGAAGAGTGGGACCATGCGAGAGAACACCTGCTTCCTTAGTAACAACATCAGTGCCCTGTATACAAGAAGAGGTGATCCATTGGAATAAGTTGCTAGGCGTCGCTGAGTATATGGGTCCTGCTCGTCCTTATGCTCGTGATCATTAGCATCGTCATCTCCCCCTTGGTTATAAAAATTTTCAAGTATAGGTGGTGGAATGTTCACAGGACCTTGTAAAGGGAAACTAGCTAACCCGCATGCATGTGGATGAAACAATTATAATTACGGTGGAAGACAAACGTATCGAAAGCATCAGGATTCATCGCAAAAATAGTGCCACGAGTGGTGGAAGCAAACACAAGACCCTCGTATTGAATTGGATCACAGTACTCATCCGTGTACAGGAATTGATTTTTGAGCAATATCCATTGAGGCGTGGAAGTAAGGATGGAAACAAGCTTGTCGAAGATAGCAACGACTTCATAGTTCGTGTAATGCCAAGAGCGGTTGGGAACTCGACAAATTGCTATCTTCTGTAGACGATAGTCACCATGATCGTATTTGAAATCACGTAGAATACTGGTGTACTCAACCTCTGGGCAGTCTGAGATTTTTGGAAGTGGAACCCGGTGATGAGTGTACACATTCACAAGTTCCCACTCGCAGTTGTACCCAATATAAACAACCTAATCTCCATTTGCGCCTGCCCAAGCCTTTCCCTCAAGAGATGGCATCTTAACATCACATGTATCATTATCAAGCGGCGTCAACTTGCACAAGGCGAGGCTTCCGTCGTCCCCGTGCCAGTCAGCAGGGTCATGGCGAAGAAGATTGGGGAGATCAAACCACTCCTGGACCATTGGGTTTCTTGTAATGGTGTTATTAGTTCAGTCGAGAATGGTCTTGAATGAATCTACCATGCTAGCCGAGGTGATGACGGCGCACCGATCAATGTGCTGGCCCATTTCGGGCTACAACATATCATGTTGCAGACTTTTCAGACGAAGAGTAGGGTGCGCTAGGTCATTTGTCGTGCACTCAGCTATGCCGTTGGAGTTGATGGACTCACTTTATCTTCCAAGACTTCCGCTGTTATCTTATTTAGATGGCCCGAAGCCATATTATTGTATTAAGTTCTCTCTTGAGACTATCAATGTAATAAGTGTGTGATTGCTACTCTATTATAAATACTTCGAAATATTGTGTGTGTCAGCATTACTGATCCAGGGATGACACTTATGCACAGAGATTTGACTGTGTGAGGTCAGATCGCTACAAGATGGCATCAGAGCACACGCTGACTGTAGGACGCGACCACTAAGATAAGCCATAGGTCACTCTTCTCTACTCATTTTTGACTCCTCTCCATTTTCCACTCTATAGATGGCGGACCCAAGGAACAAGTTTGCACAACCGGATGAAGACACACCTTTTGGACGACACTTGAAGGAAGTCACTAGGTACCTGAACATCGGAATACCAACTTTCACCGGGACCTACACCGCCACTTTACCAGAAGATGAGCGTTGGATGATTCGAGTTCAAGTTCCAGGAAGGACATTCATGCCAGTTACTGAGCCCATAGAGTTTTCCTTTGATGCAACAACCTGGAGTCTAGGTAAGAGCATGGCAGCTCACATTGCCATGGGACACATCGGCAAAGTTTATCACAAGAATCTTAAAGACACTATCTACCAGATATGTGGGCACCGAGATGGGCAATGGGAGATGATCAGCACTAGGAGGGACAGGTCCATTGCAGCCTTCATCCAGGAATTAAACCAGCACATTTATCGCCAGGAGAACCAAATGTGCACAAGTATGATAGATGTGAAGAAGGCGATGACAAGGAACATGCAGCTTGAAGAGGAACTTAAGTCTACACGCGATGGATATGAGGAGGAAATCGCAATACTAGTAGAAAAGAATGACAACCTGACAAGGAAGCTAGGAGTATTCATGGGAGACCCCGCGCCAGGAGGAGATGACGACCATCCCGAGGACTACATCATCATCGACGACACCGACTCTGACCCCGACAGTAGTGATGATGATTACGAAGACGAAGCTGGAGCGGACATCATGGAGTCTTCCACCGATCAAAATTTCTAGATGACCACCATATTATCAGTAGAATTACCCCCATGTATATAGTAGTAGTCCAAGTATTTTGTAACGGTAGCTAGATCGATTGTATTCCCTTGTTTGAATTGATTGGTGTGATATGAATGTGTTTGTCTCATGTGCATATGGGTAGTGTTTTCTCACTAGACCTCACTCTATTCTAATCTCTCCCCTCTAAACCCATCAGATACCTCCGAGACGTGACCCCAGATTTGTCTTCCCACCGGAGCTCAGTCAGTTGATCCAACAGCAGAATGCCTTGATGTAGCTACAAGTCCAGAACCAAGGCAACAACAACAACAACCCATCGCCACCACCTCCAGTTGACAACTTAGCTCATTTTCTGAGGTTGCAACCGCCGGTGTTTTCCAGTAGCACCAAGCCAATAGTTGCGGATGACTCGCTCTGTAGGATTGGAAGGGAGTTGACCACCGCAGGTTGCATAGATGCGAGAAGGTGCGTTTTGCCGCGCATCAATTGGATGGACCCGCAACCTCATGGTGGGAGAATTACACATCCACTTTCCCCATAGCCAATGTCACTTGGGAGCAGTTTCAGCGAGCATTCCACACCGCACATGTCTCAACTGGAGCTACGAGCATGAAGAAGCGTGAGTTTCGCAACTTACGCCAGGGAAACCATACTATGGGGCAGTACGTGGATGATTTCAGTAAGTTAGCCCGCTATGCCCCAGATGATGTGGCCACAGATGCCGCGAAGCAGGAGAAGTTTATGGAAGGGCTGAATGATGAGGAGTATGCAGTTTATGGTGGCAACATTTAACAACTACCAGGAGTTGGTAGACAAGTGTCTAATGATTGAAGGGAAGCAGCAGCAAATTGACAACCGCAAAATGAAGTATGGACAAGGGAAGTACAATTCAGGAGCTCAGCAGAAGCCTCATTTTACCCCGAACTCGGGAGGATATACCCCATAACCATGGAGGCCACACGCACAACGGAGGAAGTTTGCATAACCATAGTGGCTCCAAGAATGGAAATGGGAATGGAGCAGGTAGCAATCAGAACCGCTCTAACCCAGCCACACCCGCCAAGAAGGACCAAAGTAACATTACTTGTTTCAAGTGCGGGAAGATTGGACACTATGCCAATGAGTGTTCTGAAGCAAAGAATGGAAATGGCAATGGAAGCTCTGGGAAGAAGCCCAACCCTTTCAACAAGGGACAAGTGAACCACGTTAACGTGGAGGAGGTTGAAGAGCAGCCAGGTGCAGTTATAGGTTGTAACACCCACAATGCGGCTATATCTCCCACGTGTCGGGGCACGACTTAGAAGCATAGCCACATGGTAGGCATGTCGCAAGAGGGGTAATCTTTACACATCCCATGTACTGAATAAGAAAGGGATAAAGAGTCGGCTTACAATCGCCACTTCACACAATACATAAATAATCCATACATCATCCAAGGTACAAACAAAGGTTTGACTACGGAACCAAAATAAAGAAAGACAACCCCAAATGCTAGATCCCCGATCGTCCCAACTGGGCTCCTCTACTGATCATCCGGAAAAGAAACATAGTAACGACCTGAATCCTCGTCAAACTCCCACTTGAGTACTCCCACTTGAGTTCGGTAGCATCCCCTACAATGGCATCATCGACACCTGCATCTATTTGGAAGTATCTGTGAGTCATGAGGACTCAACAATCTCACACCCGCGAGATCAAGACTTTTAAGCTTAAGGGTAGGAAAGGGGTAGTGAGGTGGAGCTGCAGCAGCACTAAGCATATATGGTGGCTAACATACGCAAAAGAGAGCGAGAACAGAAGCAAAGCATGGTCGAGAAGCTATAAGTGATCAAGAAGTGATCCTGAAACTACTTACATTCAAGCATAACACAAAACCGTGTTCTCTTCCCGGACTCCGCCGAAAAGAGACCATCACGGCTACACACGCGGTTGATTCATTTTAATTAAGTTAAGTGTCAAGTTCTCTACAACTGGATATCAACAAATTCCCATCTTCCCATAACCGCGGGCACGACATTCAAAAGATCAAAACCCTGCAGGGGTGTCCCAACTTAGCCCATCACAAGCTCTCACGGTCAATGAAGGATATTCCTTCTATTAGGAAGACCCGATCAGACTCGGAATCCCGGTTACAAGACATCTCGACAATGGTAAAACAGGACCAGCAAGACCACCCATGATGAGGACATCAATACCATTGTTACACCCACAGCCCCTACTGCTACATATACGGGACCAATTACTAGAGCTCGCGCACGCCAATTAAATTATCAGGTACTTTCGTTTCTTGGTAATGATTCTAATGTTCATGAGAATATGATGCTACCTAAATTGGATACATTTGTTTTGCTAAATGAAGGGCCTAGCTTGGAGAAGGATGAACATTGGAGCAAGAACAAGCATGGAGATGATGCCATGCGCAAGGCGAACAAGAACGGAGTTACAAGTGATGATTTCAGGACTTTGAAACCACCATAATGGGTGCATGAAGCCATGGACGAAATATACAAGATGCCACTTCCTAAATTTCGTCCCGAGGCTATTATAGGTGCTACGTCACCTTTTTATTGGGCCAGGCCCATGTAATTTCGAAATACATAAGTATAGGCTATTTTTAGAGTCCGTATGTGTGGGGAAACAAGAGATAGGGTTGATTTCGGACCCCTCCACCAAGGGCCACGAAATTCCCCCTCTCTTCCTCCATATATACAGCCCTTAGGGCACCGTTTAGACTTTGGGTTTTGTTTAGATTAAAAGTTCGCCATAGCTGCAACTTCGCGTACTTCGTTTGTGTTCAACAACCAGACAAAGGCATCACAGAACCCCACCTTGATCAATAAAGCTTTCATCTTATATTCGCAATATCCAGATTGCAATCTTAGTTTCTTGCTTGTTCTTCGTTTGCTCGCAGGAAACAGACCCTCGTGGTCAGGTTAATCGTGCTCCGGCGTGGTCAATAACCTCTCGGAGTTGGTTTAGCGATTGCTAAGGCGCGAAGTCCTCGCACGTTCGTAGTCGGATCGTCAAAGTCGACTTCCACCAAAGCGATATCCATCATCTCATCGAAAGACGGGACACCTTTGCCTCTATCAAGTGGTATCAGATTTCCAGGTTGCTCGGTGAGATTTTACAGTTTTTCGTAGTTTAGATCGAGTCTGTTCTTCATACCTATAGTCCACGAAAAAGCCAAAAAAAATTAGGGTTAGTTCATCCCATCCGAACCAATCTGAGCCTTGCATAATCTTTTCTGTATTTGCTTTGTTGAATTTGCGGTTGCATCGTCGTGTCCAGTTGCTGGTCTTAGCGTCTAGTCTTTTAGAGTTTCGAGTTCTGTTCACAGGTTGTCACGTCGCCGCTGCCATATATCACCACCGCATCATCATCATCGCTGTTGCCATATACCACCACCACATATTCACCGCCAATCCGAATCCATATACGCCACCACATATCCGCCGCCATCACGCCAATCCGAGTTCACCTGCAACATATATCCGCCACCTGTCTGTGTTCCACCAGATTCATCTCCGCCACCAGTCCGAGTTCCACCAGATTCATCTCCGCCACCAGTCCTAGTCCGAGTCCAGTAATTGTTGCATTGTTCTTGATTTCCAGATCACGCGACACTCCGAGTCGTGACAGAGAAGGACTCCCTAACTTCCGAGCCATCCGCAGAAGAAAAATAGTTCCAATTTCAAAAAAAAACTAAGTCTGGAAAATTCTGGCTAGGCAGTTTTTAGACCATTTGTAGAATTTTTCGAAAAAACTTTGTTGCGGAGCAAAAAAAAAGAGAAAAAAAAGTGCAAAAAAAAGAGAAAAAAATTCAGAGTGTGCTCCTCCCTTGTTTACGTGCCGCGCCGTGATTTTGTTGGTGTTCTAGGCTCGCGTCTCTAGCACAGTCTAGCCTAGGACCAGCACAGTACCGTCGTTGAGCGTTTATTCAACTTTGCATCTCTGAATTGATTATTGCTGACCCTTTTTGCTACCATATTATAAGCCTTCCCAGCTCCACATACATCTACGTCGTGCGTTTGACTCTCCCTGGTAATCGCTCTTGATGAGGACATGGCTACCTTGGATATGACCAAAAATATTGCATATATGCATATTTGTCAGGTGATTTCTAGTGCAAACTATTCAATAATCTATTTATGTTATCCAGAACAAAAATACTTCACACACTTTTGTGTTTTGTCTAATTGCAGGTGTATGGGACATTTGTACAATCCACATATGAAGATAATGAAGAAAGAGATGTTTATTTGCTGTCCAAAAAGTTCTCTCACGTCACTTTTGGCCCAAGAGAAGATAGAGTTCAAGTCTCTCACGTTCTGGATTCAGATTCGGACTGCACAGACACACCTGACTCAAAACAGACACAAGTTTTTCATACGGACTCCGAATTGGGTTATTCTTTTTTTGTTGGAAACTAGATTTCGTGCACTTTCCAACCCAATTGGAATTACCTTCAAATTCGTCCGGAGCGTTGAGTTGTGGACGAAACAATCTGATGCTGCAGCAGAATCCGAGTCAAACTACAAGTCCAAAGGTGTTACATCACCTCCACTTGGGCCCATTGGCCTTGTACGACCTAGATTTAGTTTTAGGCTGCCTTGGGACGTCCTCCCACCTCCTTGGCCGCCACCCCTTGCTCCTATATAAGTAGATCCATCTAGTAGCTTTTCCTTGGGATTTGTTTAGTTAAAAGTTAGCCATTGCAACTTCGTGTACTTCGTTTGTGTCCAACGACCAGACCAAGACCGCTTACAGATCCCCACCATTATCAATACCTCATATATATTTGCAATATTCAGATTGCTTTATCATATTCTTGCTCGTTCTTCGATTGCTTGCAGGAATAGACCTTCGTGGTCAGGCTGACCGTGCTTCCGACATCGTCAGTAACCTCAGGAGATTGGTTTAGCGATTGCTAAGGCGCAACGTCGTGCACGTTTGTAGTCGGATTGTCAAAGTCGTCTCCACCAAATCGATAGTTATCATATCATCGAAAGATCGGGACCCTCGCTTCTATCAAGTGGTATCAGTTTTCAGGTTGCTCGGTGAGAATTTCCAGTTTTTCTTAGATTAGATTTATTTTCTTACCTATTGTCCAAGAAAAAGCCACAAAAAAGAGTTAGATCTATTCATCCTTGGTCCAAGCCAGTCTGAGCCTTTGCAATTTTCTTTTCATTGATTGCATAGTTGAATTATCGATTGCATCGTCGTGTCGAGTTGCTGGTCTTAGTGTCTAGTTCGTTTAGAGTTTAGAGTTCTGTTCACATTAGTCACGCCACCGCTGCATCATTATCTCTTCCGCTGTCCACCACCCATCCATCAATTTCCACCACGTGCTACCCATCATTCATTGTCATAATAATAGTTGAGATCGTTCACATCTTCACTTGATCCAATCTGCATCTTATCTAGTTTGTTTTGGAAAGAGGGAGAAAAAAAGAGAGAAAAAAAAAGGAGAGAAAAAAAAGGAAAAAAAGTCAGAGAAAAAAAAAGGAGAGAAAAAAAAAGTGTGAGGAAAAAAAAAGAGAGAAGAAAAAAAAACAAAAAAAATCGGCACAAACTTTTTCGGAGGAAAGTTGGAGACAAAGTTGTTGATATATCCTGCTTGGCTGTTGTTTCACCTCATTATCTTCACTGCTGTTGTGATCTTCACTTATATCTTGCTGTCAAGAGCTACTTAGTATCCTTCATTGATGCTAGTTGTGCTACGCCGTGACCTCATTAGTGTTCTAGGCTCGCGTCTCTAGTCCGGTCTAGCCTAGGACCAGCACAGTACCGTCGTTGAGCGTTTATTCAACATTGCATCTTTGAATTGATTATTGCTAATCTTTTGCTACCATATATAGCCAACCCAGCTCCACATATTTCTACACCGTGTATACGTACGCTCCCCTGGAAATCGCTTTACTCAATATTCGGAGTTACTTGACACCGCTGGTTGCCGATCACCGCCTGCTGCATGGTAAGAACTTGTAAGACATTGATATTTGCTTTACTGTGAGCGTTTTACCACCACATCCTAGTAGTTATAGGAACATTATTTTTGGGTTTTGTTTCTTGTTCTACTAATCATGATAGGATCCAGAGTCAATTCATGGGCTTTGTCGATCGCGGGAGACGTGCCACCACCTTTGCAAATACCACAACCGTCACGAGAGGTGCACAAACATCCAAATGCACATGATCAGGTTAATGTATCTATACCACCATTTAATGGCCATTTTAAACCTGCTTTATATATTGAATGGGAGTTCGACATAAAAAATATATTTGCTTCCCATAATTTCGATGAACATAAAAAGGTTAAGGTTGCGGTTGGTTCTTTCACTGGTTATGCTTTGGTTTGGTGGAGTGAATATTTTCGGTTACACCCTGATTATATACCTACTACTTGGGATGATTTGAAACTTGCCATGCGACATACTTTCGTCCCTGCTTATTATACTCGTGACATGATTAAGAAGTTGCAACACTTAAAACAAGGTAGTGAAACTGTAACAAAATATTATGATGATTTACAAACTACCTTGTTGCATTCCTCTTTAGAAGAAAGTGAAGATGATTTTATGGATAGATTTTGGGGAGGATTAAACCGTGATATTCAAGAGATACTAATTCATGAAGAGTGTTATCCTATGGACCATTTGTTTCATCTTGCTTGCAAAGCTGCACAGGAAATAAAACGACGTGTTGGCCACAAGGAGAACAAGCGCACGGTGCACATTCCAAGAGTTGATATGATTGTTCCTTCAACTACTAGGCATACTATGACAACCACATCCGTTGTTGTCAGGACTACATCACCTCCACCATGTGACACATCGCCCCCGAGAGTGGCTACATCATCTGAGTTGATCATAAGAGGTAATGACAAAGGTACTGATCTTCCATCTCTACATGAGAATGATGAATGCCTTGTCAATTTGAATGCACCATCTGATGAGCTACCCACTACTTTGATCACACCACCTATTTTAGAGGACTACGTTGATAATTTGACTTTGCCATGTGATCAAACAACTGAAATACCAACAATTTTGAGTGCACCCATTGAATTAACTATTGATGCAAAAGAACCAATGTTTAATCATTTTGATATGACCTGTAATCTTGGTGATGATTCTGTGTTGAATGACTTATTGCATGTTTGCTTATTTAAGCATGTTGTAGCATGTAAATTTGATGCAAGTAAGGTTTATTCACCAATGTTGGGATGGTTTAATGATGAACATTGTCAATCTTTTGAAATGAATAAGAGCTTCACTTATATGTGCGAACTGAGTTGCAATATTTTCATGCCTTCTACTTCTTGTGCTAATTTTTTGGCTTTAGATTTTATGAACTATGCAAGTTACTCATCTATTCATGTGTCATATATGCAAAAATCAAGGGAAGTAAAAATGGATGACATATACATATACAACATGTACACCTTGTCTCTTTTGTTAGCCACATTTCAGATTAACCAACGCCGAGGACGGCTTTATTTTCAAGAAGGGGAGGATGATGAGGACATGACTACCTTGGATATGACCAAAAATATTGCATATATGCATATTTGTCAGGTGATTTCTAGTGCAAACTATTCAATAATCTATTTATGTTATCCAGAACAAAAATACTTCACACACTTTTGTGTTTTGTCTAATTGCAGGTGTATGGGACATTTGTACAATCCACATATGAAGATAATGAAGAAAGAGATGTTTATTTGCTGTCCAAAAAGTTCTCTCACGTCACTTTTGGCCCAAGAGAAGATAGAGTTCAAGTCTCTCACGTTCTGGATTCAGATTCGGACTGCACAGACACACCTGACTCAAAACAGACACAAGTTTTTCATACGGACTCCGAATTGGGTTATTCTTTTTTTGTTGGAAACTAGATTTCGTGCACTTTCCAACCCAATTGGAATTACCTTCAAATTCGTCCGGAGCGTTGAGTTGTGGACGAAACAATCTGATGCTGCAGCAGAATCCGAGTCAAACTACAAGTCCAAAGGTGTTACATCACCTCCACTTGCGCCCATTGGCCTTGTACGACCTAGATTTAGTTTTAGGCTGCCTTGGGACGTCCTCCCACCTCCTTGGCCGCCACCCCTTGCTCCTATATAAGTAGATCCATCTAGTAGCTTTTCCTTGGGATTTGTTTAGTTAAAAGTTAGCCATTGCAACTTCGTGTACTTCGTTTGTGTCCAACGACCAGACCAAGACCGCTTACGGATCCCCACCATTATCAATACCTCATATATATTTGCAATATTCAGATTGCTTTATCATATTCTTGCTCGTTCTTCGATTGCTTGCAGGAATAGACCTTCGTGGTCAGGCTGACCGTGCTTCCGGCATCGTCAGTAACCTCAGGAGATTGGTTTAGCGATTGCTAAGGCGCAACGTCGTGCACGTTTGTAGTCGGATTGTCAAAGTCGTCTCCACCAAATCGATAGTTATCATCTCATCGAAAGATCGGGACCCTCGCCTCTATCAGCTCTATCCAAGATTTGAGAGTTTTGACTACAACGGTTGCCGATCACCGCCTGTTGCTGGGTAAGAACTGGTAAGAATTTGAGTTTTGCTTGATGGATTTGTGACACCCACCACCACCACTTGTTCGTAGTCTGTAGGATCATATTCTTGTGTGTTTCTATTGCTGCTAACCATGCCAGGATCACAAGCCGACGAGATTGACTGGGAGAATTTATCGAACAAGGAGCTTCATGATAAGTTTCACCAAATGATGACTGAACAGGTGCAAGATGTGCTGAACAATTTTGAAGAGGCCATGGAGAAGATCACTGGCCTTGAGAAGATGTTCGAAACAAAGCTCGATAACAAGTTTAATGAATTGCTCGCGCGTCTTCCACCACCACCACCCGCTGCACCTAACGCACCTCTCCAACAACAACAACAACGACTACCTCCACGTCGCGAAATAGACCTCCGCCGAGCAAGCCGTGTTCCTCTTGCGTTTGGCCAAACTGTTGGTGCTGCTGTTGATACTTCTGTGGCTCCTGCTGCTGATGCGGAGGAGGATGATTATGTGGGAGATTATGAGGATGAGGTTGATCAAAATTAGCACTACGTGCAGCCACCTGTACCACCACCAGCAGGTCGACCTCAGGTATATATTCGTAATGGTAGGCCTGCACCACCACCTCAGGTACGAGATGATGTCCATATTCCTAAACTGAAATTGAATATTCCACCATTTGAGGGTAGATATGTTCCTGATATATCTTACTTGGGAGTTAGAAACTGAACAACGATTTACATGTTTACAATATCCTGAGGAGAGACGAGTTGCTGCTGCTGTTTGTGCTTTCACTAGTTTTGCCTGTGTATGGTGGTCTGAACATTGTAGATTATATCCTATTCCAACTACTTGGGCTGCTTTGAAAACTGCTATGCGTACGCGTTGGGTTCCACCATATTATCAACGTGAATTGCTTCAGAAATTGCAGCGTTTAAGACAAGGGAAAAATTCTATAGAAGAATATTATCAGGAATTACAAACTGGCATGATTAGATGTGGTATTGTTGAGGAGAATGAAGCTATGCTTGCACGTTTTCTGGGTGGATTAAATAGAGAGATTCAGACCATTCTAGACTATAAGGAGTATACTAATATGACTCGTTTATTCCATCTTGCTTGTAAAGCTGAACGTGAAGTGCAGGATCGACAAGCATTGGGGCGAACTAACTTTTCTGCAGGCCGACCTTCCTCATGGACACCACGTGCATCTTCTACTTCAACTGCACCAGCACCTCCATCCGGTGCCACATCCAGCCGTGATACAAGAAAACAGGCACAACCACCATTATCTGCCAAGAGCGCACCTGCGGGGCCTGCACAGCGTTCTTCTTCTTCCATGGCATCAACAGGGCACACAAGTGATATTATTTGTCGTCGTTGTAAGGGAGGAGGTCATTATGCGAGAGGATGCAAATCTCCGCGTGTGATGATTGCTACAGCGGATGGTGGATATGAGTCTGCTAGTGACTATGATGAGGAGACTTTGGCTCTTATTACACGTGAAGAACATGGTGGAGATGATTCTGATCATGAGACGCAATACATGGCTCCTGAAGACGCTGACAGGTATGAATGTTTAGTTGCTCAACGTGTTTTGAGTGTGCAGATCACACAAGCTGAGCAAAATCAGAGGCACAATTTGTTCCATACCAAGGGAGTTGTGAAGGAACGTTCTATGCGCGTCATCATAGAAGGAGGGAGCTGCAACAACTTGGCTAGCATGGAGATGGTGGAGAAGCTTTCTCTCACCACAAGACCACATCCACATCCTTACTACATCCAATGGTTCAACAACAGCGGCAAGGTTAAGGTAACACGTACTGTTCGTGTGCATTTTAGTATCTCTACATATGCTGATTATGTTGATTGGGATGTGGTACCTATGCAAGCATGTTCCTTATTACTTGGTAGACCATGGCAATTTGATAAAAATTTTGTACACCATGGTAGAAACAATCACTATACTCTTGTTCATAAGGATAAAAATATTACTTTGCTTCCTATGACTCCTGATTCCATTTTGAAAGATGATATTAATAGAGCTAATAAAGCAAAATAGGAGATGAATAAGAGTGAAAATCAGATTGTGGCAAAAGAATTTGAGCAACAAATGAAGCCTAATAATAAACCATCTAGTGTTGCTTCTGAAATTAAATTGAAAAGTGCATGTTTATTTGCCACCAAATCTGATATTGATGAGCTAGATTTCAGCAAATCTGTTTGCTATGCTTTTGTGTGCAAATAGGCATTATTTTCATTCGAGGACGTGCCTTCCTCTTTGCCTCCTGCTGTCACTAACATTTTGCAGGAGTTCGCTGACGTCTTTCCACAAGACGTGCCACCGGGATTACCGCCTATTCGAGGGATTGAGCATCAGATTGACTTAATTCCCGGTGCTTCACTGCCAAACCGTGCACCATACCGTACCAATCCAGAGGAGACGAAGGAGATTATGCGTCAAGTACAAGAGCTTCTCGACAAAGGTTATATACGCGAATCCCTTAGTCCTTGTGCTGTTCCTATTATTCTAGTGCCGAAAAAGGATGGTACATCACGTATGTGTGTTGATTGTAGAGGCATTAATAATATTACTATTCGTTATCGTCATCCTATTCCTAGGCTAGATGATATGCTTGATGAATTGTGTGGCTCTACAATATTCTCCAAAGTTGATTTGCGTAGTGGCTACCATCAAATTCGTATGAAATTGGGAGATGAAAGGAAAACAGCATTTAAAACTAAGTTTGGATTATATGAGTGGTTAGTCATGCCTTTTGGGTTAACTAATGCACCTAGTACTTTCATGAGATTAATGAACGAAGTTTTACGTGCTTTCATTGGACGATTTGTGGTAGTTTACTTTGATGACATATTGATTTATAGCAGATCTTTGGAAGAACATTTGGAACATTTACGTGCTGTTTTTATTGCTCTACGTGATGCACGTTTGTTTGGTAACCTTGGGAAGTGCACCTTTTGCACCGACCGAGTATCTTTTCTTGGCTATGTTGTTACTCCACAGGGAATTGAAGTTGATAAAGCCAAGATTGAAGCTATTGAGAGTTGGCCGCAACCCAAAACGGTCACACAAGTGAGGAGTTTTCTTGGCCTCGCTGGATTCTATAGGCGTTTTGTGAGAGATTTCAGCACCATTGCTGCACCTCTCAATGAGCTTACAAAGAAAGATGTGCCTTTTCTTTGGGGTACCGCACAGGAAAAGATAAGTTGACACATGCTCCTTTACTCCAACTTCCTGATTTTAATAAGACTTTTGAGCTTGAATGTGATGCTAGTGGAATTGGATTAGGAGGTGTGTTATTACAAGATGGCAAACCTGTTGCATACTTTTCTGAAAAATTGAGTGGGCCTAGTCTGAATTATTCTACTTATGATAAAGAATTATATGCTCTTGTTCGGACTTTAGAAACATGGCAACATTATTTATGGCCCAAAGAATTTGTTATACATTCTGATCATGAATCTTTGAAACATATTAAAAGTCAAGCTAAACTGAATCGTAGACATGCTAAATGGGTTGAATTCATTGAGACTTTCCCTTATGTCATTAAACACAAGAAGGGAAAAGAAAATGTTATTGCTGATGCATTGTCTCGTCGCTATACTATGCTTTCACAACTTGACTTCAAAATATTTGGTTTGGAGACCATCAAAGATCAATATGTGCATGATGCTTATTTTAAAGATGTAATGCAGAATTGTAAAGAAGGAAGAATGTGGAACAAGTTTGTTGTTAACGATGGATTTGTGTTTTGTGCTAACAAGCTATGCATTCCAGCTAGCTCCGTTCGTCTTTTGTTGTTGCAGGAGGCGCATGGAGGAGGATTAATGGGACACTTTGGCGTGAAGAAGACGGAGGACGTACTTGCTACACATTTCTTTTGGCCAAAGATGAGACGGGATGTTGAGCGTTTTATTGCTCGCTGCACTACATGTCAAAAAGCTAAGTCACGACTCAATCCTCATGGTTTATATATGCCTTTGCCTGTACCTAGTGTTCCTTGGGAGGATATATCTATGGACTTTGTTTTAGGTTTACCTTGAACAAAGAAGGGGAGGGATAGCATATTTGTTGTCGTGGATAGATTCTCGAAAATGGCACACTTTATACCATGTCATAAAAGCGATGATGTTGTTAATGTTGCTGATTTGTTATTTCGTGAAATTATTCGCTTGCATGGTGTGCCAAATACTATTGTTTCAGATCGTGATACTAAATTTCTTAGCCACTTTTGGAGATGTTTATGGGCTAAGTTTGGGACTAAACAGCTTTTTAGTACTACTTGTCACCCCCAAACTGATGGACAAACTGAAGTAGTCAATAGAACGTTGTCTACTATGCTTAGGGCTGTTTTGAAGAATAATAAGAAAATGTGGGAGGAATGCTTGCCTCATATTGAATTTGCTTATAATCGTTCATTGCATTCTACTACTAAGATGTGCCCTTTTGAAGTTGTGTATGGTTTCCTACCTCGTGCACCTATTGATTTGTTGCCTCTTCCATCTTCGGAGAAGGTTAATTTTGATGCTAAACAACGTGCTGAATTGATTTTAAAAATGCATGAGTTAACTAAGGAAAACATTGAGCGTATGAATGCTAAATATAAACTTGCTGGAGATAAGGGTAGAAAACATGTTGTGTTTGCACCTGAAGATCTTGTTTGGTTACATTTGCGTAAGGATAGATTTCCTGATTTGCGCAAATCAAAGCTAATGCCACGTGCTGATGGTCCCTTTAAGGTGTTAGAGAAAATAAATGATAATGCATATAAACTTGAGCTGCCTGCAGATTTTGGGGTTAGTCCCACTTTTAACATTGCAGATTTGAAGCCTTATTTGGGTGAGGAAGATGAGTTTCCATCGAGGACGACTTCATTTCAAGAAGGGGAGGATGATGAGGACATCAATACCATTGTTACACCCACAGCCCCTACTGCTACATATACGGGACCAATTACTAGAGCTCGCGCACGCCAATTAAATTATCAGGTACTTTCGTTTCTTGGTAATGATTCTAATGTTCATGAGAATATGATGCTGCCTAAATTGGATACATTTGTTTTGCTTACAAATGAAGGGCCTAGCTTGGAGAAGGATGAACATTGGAGCAAGAACAAGCATGGAGATGATGCCATGCGCAAGGGGAACAAGAACGGAGTTACAAGTGATGATTTCAGGACTTTGAAGCCACCATAATGGGTGCATGAAGCCATGGACGAAATATACAAGATGCCACTTCAGAAATTTCGTCCCGAGGCTATTATAGGTGCTGCGTCACCTTTTTATTGGGCCAGGCCCATGTAATTTCGAAATACATAAGTATAGGCTATTTTTAGAGTCCGTATGTGTGGGGAAACAAGAGATAGGGTTGATTTCGGACCCCTCCACCAAGGGCCACGAAATTCCCCCTCTCTTCCTCCATATATACAGCCCTTAGGGCACCGTTTAGACTTTGAGTTTTGTTTAGCTTAAAAGTTCGCCATAGCTGCAACTTCGCGTACTTCGTTTGTGTTCAACGACCAGACAAAGGCGTCACAGAACCCCACCTTGATCAATAAAGCTTTCATCTTATATTCGCAATATCCAGATTGCAATCTTAGTTTCTTGCTTGTTCTTCGTTTGCTCGCAGGAAACAGACCCTCGTGGTCAGGTTGATCGTGCTCCGGCGTGGTCAATAACCTCTCGGAGTTGGTTTAGCGATTGCTAAGGCGCGACGTCCTCGCACGTTCGTAGTCGGATCGTCAAAGTCGACTTCCACCAAAGCGAAATCCACCATCTCATCGAAAGACGGGACACCTTTGCCTCTATCACCGCTAGTAACTATGATGAGGAGACTTTGGCTCTTATTACACGTGAAGAACATGGTGGAGATGATTCTGATCATGAGACGCAATACATGGCTCTTGAAGACGCTGACAGGTATGAATGTTTAGTTGCTCAACGTGTTTTGAGTGTGCAGGTCACACAAGCTGAGCAAAATCAGAGGCACAATTTGTTCCATACCAAGGGAGTTGTGAAGGAACGTTCTGTGCGCGTCATCATAGACGGAGGGAGCTGCAACAACTTGGCTAGCATGGAGATGGTGGAGAAGCTTTCTCTCACCACAAGACCACATCCACATCCTTACTACATCCAATGGTTCAACAACAGCGGCAAGGTTAAGGTAACACGTACTGTTCGTGTGCATTTTAGTATCTCTACATATGCTGATTATGTTGATTGTGATGTGGTACCTATGCAAGCATGTTCCATATTACTTGGTAGACCATGGCAATTTGATAAAAATTCTGTACACCATGGTAGAAACAATCACTATACTCTTGTTCATAAGGATAAAAATATTACTTTGCTTCCTATGACTCCTGATTCCATTCTGAAAGATGATATTAATAGAGCTAATAAAGCACAACAGGAGAAGAATAAGAGTGAAAATCAGATTGTGGCAAAAGAATTTGAGCAACAAATGAAGCCTAATAATAAACCATCTAGTGTTGCTTCTGAAATTAAATTGAAAAGTGCATGTTTATTTGCCACCAAATCTGATATTGATGAGCTAGATTTCAGCAAATCTGTTTGCTATGCTTTTGTGTGCAAAGAGGCATTATTTTCATTCGAGGACGTGCCTTCCTCTTTGTCTCCTGCTGTCACTAACATTTTGCAGGAGTTCGCTGACGTCTTTCCACAAGACGTGCCACCGGGATTACCGCCTATTCGAGGGATTGAGCATCAGATTGACTTAATTCCCGGTGCTTCACTGCCAAACCGTGCACCATACCGTACCAATCCAGAGGAGACGAAGGAGATTATGCGTCAAGTACAAGAGCTTCTCGACAAAGGTTATATACGCGAATCCCTTAGTCCTTGTGCTGTTCCTATTATTCTAGTGCCGAAAAAGGATGGTACATCATGTATGTGTGTTGATTGTAGAGGCATTAATAATATTACTATTCGTTATCGTCATCCTATTCCTAGGCTAGATGATATGCTTGATGAATTGAGTGGCTCTACAATATTCTCCAAAGTTGATTTGCGTAGTGGATACCATCAAATTCGTATGAAATTGGGAGATGAATGGAATACAGCATTCAAAACTAAGTTTGGATTATATGAGTGGTTAGTCATGCCTTTTGGGTTAACTAATGCACCTAGTACTTTCATGAGATTAATGAACGAAGTTTTACGTGCTTTCATTGGACGATTTGTGGTAGTTTACTTTGATGACATATTGATTTATAGCAAATCTTTGGAAGAACATTTGGAACATTTACGTGCTGTTTTTATTGCTCTACGTGATGCATGTTTGTTTGGTAACCTTGGGAAGTGCACCTTTTGCACCGACCGAGTATCTTTTCTTGGCTATGTTGTTACTCCATAGGGAATTAAAGTTGATAAAGCCAAGATTGAAGCTATTGAGAGTTGGCCGCAACCCAAAACGGTCACACAAGTGAGGAGTTTTCTTGGCCTCGCTGGATTCTATAGGCATTTTGTGAGAGATTTCAGCACCATTGCTGCACCTCTCAATGAGCTTACAAACAAAGATGTGCCTTTTCTTTGGGGTACCGCACAGGAAGAAGCCTTCTCGGTATTGAAAGATAAGTTGACACATGCTCCTTTACTCCAACTTCCTGATTTTAATAAGACTTTTGAGCTTGAATGTGATGCTAGTGGAATTGGATTAGGCGGTGTGTTATTACAAGATGGCAAACCTGTTGCATACTTTTCTGAAAAATTGAGTGGGCCTAGTCTGAATTATTCTACTTATGATAAAGAATTATATGCTCTTGTTCGGACTTTAGAAACATGGCAACATTATTTATGGCCCAAAGAATTTGTTATACATTCTGATCATGAATCTTTGAAACATATTAAAAGTCAAGCTAAACTGAATCGTAGACATGCTAAATGGGTTGAATTCATTGAGACTTTCCCTTATGTCATTAAACACAAGAAGGGAAAAGAAAATGTTATTGCTGATGCATTGTCTCGTCGCTATATTATGCTTTCACAACTTGACTTCAAAATCTTTGGTTTGGAGACCATCAAAGATCAATATGTGCATGATGCTGATTTTAAAGATGTAATGCAGAATTGTAAAGAAGGAAGAATGTGGAACAAGTTCGTCGTTAACGATGGATTTGTGTTTCGTGCTAACAAGCTATGCATTCCAACTAGCTCTGTTCGTCTATTGTTGTTGCAGGAGGCGCATGGAGGAGGATTAATGGGACACTTTGGCGTGAAGAAGACGGAGGACGTACTTGCTACACATTTCTTTTGGCCAAAGATGAGACGGGATGTTGAGCGTTTTATTGCTCGCTGCACTACATGTCAAAAAGCTAAGTCACGACTCAATCCTCATGGTTTATATATGCCTTTGCCTGTACCTAGTGTTCCTTGGGAGGATATATGATAGAGGCAAAGGTGTCCCGTCTTTCGATGAGAAGGTGGATTTCGCTTTGGTGGAAGTCGACTTTGACGATCCGACTACGAACGTGCGAGGACGTCGCGCCTTAGCAATCGCTAAACCAACTCCGAGAGGTTATTGACCACGCCGGGGCACGATCAACCTGACCACGAGGGTCTGTTTCCTGCGAGCAAACGAAGAACAAGCAAGAAACTAAGATTGCAATCTGGATATTGCGAATATAAGATGAAAGCTTTATTGATCAAGGTGGGGTTCTGTGACGCCTTTGTCTGGTCGTTGAACACAAACGAAGTACGCGAAGTTGCAGCTATGGCGAACTTTTAATCTAAACAAAACCCAAAGTCTAAACGATGCCCTAAGGGCTGTATATATGGAGGAAGAGGGGTGGAATTTCGTGGCCCTTGGTGGAGGGGTCCGAAATCAACCCTATCTCTTGTTTCCCCACACATACGGACTCTAAAAATAGCCTATACTTATGTATTTCGAAATTACATGGGCCTGGCCCAATAATAAGGTGACGCAGCACCTAAAATAGCCTCGGGACGAAATTTATGAAGTGGCGTCTTGTATATTTCGTCCAAGGCTTCATGCACCCATTATGGTGGCTTCAAAGTCCTGAAATCATCACTTGTAACTCCGTTCTTGTTTCCCTTGCGCATGCCATCATCTCCATGCTTGTTCTTGCTCCAATGTTCATCCTTCTCCAAGCTAGGCCCTTCATTTGTAAGCAAAACAAATGTATCCAATTTAGGCAGCATCATATTCTCATGAACATTAGAATCATTACCAAGAAACGAAAGTACCTGGTAATTTAGTTGGCGTGCACGAGCTCTAGTAATTGGTCCAGTATGTATAGCAGCAGGGGCTGTGGGTGTAACAATTGTATTGATGTCCTCATCATTAGTCATGCCTTTTGGGTTAACTAATGCACCTAGTACTTTCATGAGATTAATGAACGAAGTTTTACGTGCTTTCATTGGACGATTTTATGGTAGTTTACTTTGATGACATATTGATTTATAGCAGATCTTTGGAGGAACATTTGGAACATTTACGTGCTGTTTTTATTGCTCTACGTGATGCACGTTTGTTTGGTAACCTTGGGAAGTGCACCTTTTGCACCGACCGAGTATCTTTTCTTGGCTATGTTGTTACTCCACAGGGAATTGAAGTTGATAAAGCCAAGATTGAAGCCATTGAGAGTTGGCCGCAGCCCAAAACGGTCACACAAGTGAGGAGTTTTCTTGGCCTCGCTGGATTCTATAGGCGTTTTGTGAGAGATTTCAGCACCATTGCTGCACCTCTCAATGAGCTTACAAAGAAAGATGTGCCTTTTCTTTGGGGTACCGCACAGGAAGAAGCCTTCACGGTATTGAAAGATAAGTTGACACATGCTCCTTTACTCCAACTTCCTGATTTTAATAAGACTTTTGAGCTTGAATGTGATGCTAGTGGAATTGGATTAGGAGGTGTGTTATTACAAAATGGCAAACCTGTTGCATACTTTTCTGAAAAATTGAGTGGGCCTAGTCTGAATTATTCTACTTATGATAAAGAATTATATGCTCTTGTTCGGACTTTAGAAACATGGCAACATTATTTATGGCCCAAAGAATTTGTTATACATTCTGATCATGAATCTTTGAAACATATTAAAAGTCAAGCTAAACTGAATCGTAGACATGCTAAATGGGTTGAATTCATTGAGACTTTCCCTTATGTCATTAAACACAAGAAGGGAAAAGAAAATGTTATTGCTGATGCATTGTCTCGTCGCTATACTATGCTTTCACAACTTGACTTCAAAATATTTGGTTTGGAGACCATCAAAGATCAATATGTGCATGATGCTTATTTTAAAGATGTAATGCAGAATTGTAAAGAAGGAAGAATGTGGAACAAGTTTGTTGTTAACGATGGATTTGTGTTTTGTGCTAACAAGCTATGCATTCCAGCTAGCTCCGTTCGTCTTTTGTTGTTGCAGGAGGCGCATGGAGGAGGATTAATGGGACACTTTGGCGTGAAGAAGACGGAGGACGTACTTGCTACACATTTCTTTTGGCCAAAGATGAGACGGGATGTTGAGCGTTTTATTGCTCGCTGCACTACATGTCAAAAAGCTAAGTCACGACTCAATCCTCATGGTTTATATATGCCTTTGCCTGTACCTAGTGTTCCTTGGGAGGATATATCTATGGACTTTGTTTTAGGTTTACCTCGAACAAAGAAGGGGAGGGATAGCATATTTGTTGTCGTGGATAGGTTCTCAAAAATGGCACACTTTATACCATGTCATAAAAGCGATGGTGCTGTTAATGTTGCTGATTTGTTCTTTCGTGAAATTATTCGCTTGCATGGTGTGCCAAATACTATTGTTTCAGATCGTGATACTAAATTTCTTAGCCACTTTTGGAGATGTTTATGGGCTAAGTTGGGGACTAACTGCTTTTTAGTACTACTTGTCACCCCCAAACTGATGGACAAACAGAAGTAGTCAATAGAACATTGTCTACTATGCTTAGGGCTGTTTTGAAGAATAATAAGAAAATGTGGGAGGAATGCTTGCCTCATATTGAATTTGCTTATAATCGTTCATTGCATTCTACTACTAAGATGTGCCCTTTTGAAGTTGTGTATGGTTTCCTACCTCGTGCACCTATTGATTTGTTGCCTCTTCCATCTTCGGAGAAGGTTAATTTTGATGCTAAACAACGTGCTGAATTGATTTTAAAAATGCATGAGTTAACTAAGGAAAACATTGAGCGTATGAATGCTAAATATAAACTTGCTGGAGATAAGGGTAGAAAACATGTTGTGTTTGCACCTGGAGATCTTGTTTGGTTACATTTGCGTAAGGATAGATTTCCTGATTTGCGCAAATCAAAGCTAATGCCACGTGCTGATGGTCCCTTTAAGGTGTTAGAGAAAATAAATGATAATGCATATAAACTTGAGCTGCCTGCAGATTTTGGGGTTAGTCCCACTTTTAACATTGCCGATTTGAAGCCTTATTTGGGTGAGGAAGATGAGTTTCCGTCGAGGACGACTTCATTTCAAGAAGGGGAGGATGATGAGGACATCAATACCATTGTTACACCCACAACCCCTACTGCTACATATACGGGACCAATTACTAGAGCTCGCGCACGCCAATTAAATTATCAGGTACTTTCGTTTCTTGGTAATGATTCTAATGTTCATGAGAATATGATGCTGCCTAAATTGGATACATTTGTTTTGCTTACAAATGAAGGGCCTAGCTTGGAGAAGGATGAACATTGGAGCAAGAACAAGCATGGAGATGATGCCATGCGCAAGGGGAACAAGAACGGAGTTACAAGTGATGATTTCAGGACTTTGAAGCCACCATAATGGGTGCATGAAGCCATGGACGAAATATACAAGATGCCACTTCAGAAATTTCGTCCCGAGGCTATTATAGGTGCTGCGTCACCTTTTTATTGGGCCAGGCCCATGTAATTTCGAAATACATAAGTATAGGCTATTTTTAGAGTCCGTATGTGTGGGGAAACAAGAGATAGGGTTGATTTCGGACCCCTCCACCAAGGGCCACGAAATTCCCCCTCTCTTCCTCCATATATACAGCCCTTAGGGCACCGTTTAGACTTTGAGTTTTGTTTAGCTTAAAAGTTCGCCATAGCTGCAACTTCGCGTACTTCGTTTGTGTTCAACGACCAGACAAAGGCGTCACAGAACCCCACCTTGATCAATAAAGCTTTCATCTTATATTCGCAATATCCAGATTGCAATCTTAGTTTCTTGCTTGTTCTTCGTTTGCTCGCAGGAAACAGACCCTCGTGGTCAGGTTGATCGTGCTCCGGCGTGGTCAATAACCTCTCGGAGTTGGTTTAGCGATTACTAAGGCGCGACGTCCTCGCACGTTCGTAGTCGGATCGTCAAAGTCGACTTCCACCAAAGCGATGTCCATCATCTCATCGAAAGACGGGACACCTTTGCCTCTATCAACCCGACTATTCCGACAAATCCCGATAGGAGCTGCACATATCTCGTTCTCAGGGCACACCGGATAAGCTAAGCGTACAGGTACCAACATAACCCAAGTTGCCAAGGGACGGTCCCGCACGGTGCTCTAATTTGGAACAACACTCGGAGGAGCACTGGCCCGGGGGTTTAAAATAAAAATGATCCTTGAGTCCGCGGAACCCAAGGGAAAAGGCTTAGGCAGCAAATGGTAAAATCAAGGTTGGGCCTTGCTGCAGGAGTTTTATTCAAGGTGAACTGTCAAGGGGTTCCCATTATCACCCAACCGCATAAGGAACGTAAAATCAAGGAACATAACACCGGTATGACGGAAACTAGGGCGGTAAGAGTGGAACAAAACACCAGGCATAAGGCCAAGCCTTCCACCCTTTACCAAGTATATAGATGCATTAAAGTAAATAAGATATTGTAATGATATCCCAACAATATCCATGTTCCAACATGGAACAAACTTCATCTTCACCTGCAACTAGCAACACTACAAGAGGGGCTGAGCAAAAGCGGTAACATAGCCAAACAATGGTTTGCTAGGAAAGGTGGGTTAGAGGCTTGACATGGCAATATGGGGAGGCATGATATAGCAAGTGGTAGGTAGCACGGCATGGCAATAGAGCGAACAACTAGCAAGCAAAGATAGAAGTGACTTCGAGGGTATGGTTATCTTGCTTGCAAAGTTCTCAGAGTTGACGAAAGCTTGATCCTCGTTAGCGTACTCAACAGGTTCCTCGATCACGTACTCGTCTCCCGGCTCTACCCAAAGCAATAACATAAGCAAAAGAACAACAATCAACCACGGTGCAATGCACAAGCATCATGATGCAAAACATAGCATGATATGCAATGCATATACGTGCTTCGGAAGGGAAAGAATGAACAAGGCATCAACTTGGCAAACCAAGTATGCCGCTGGAAATATGAGATGATTTCGGTCAAAATTGATATAAAGATCACCGGAAACGGATGCACGGTTTGCAAATGGCAAGCAAAACAAGAATGGCACAATTCTGCGATTAACAGCACAATGCCATCTAGAATGGAATAAGAAACTAAGCTACTGCACTGCAACATGTCAAAAACGTATATGGCAGTGATGTACTCAAGATTCTTGACAAAACATGAACACTGAGCTACAGCTAAAACACACTATAACAGGTCTGATAGAGGCGAGGGTCCTGATGTTTCGATGAGATGGTGGCTATCGTTTTCTGTGGGAGTCGATTTTGACGATCCGACTACGAACGTGCGAGACGTCGCGCCTTAGCAATCGCTAAACCAACTTCCGAGGGTTATTGACCACGCCGGAGCACGATCAACCTGACCACGAGGGTCTGTTTCCTGCGAGCAAACGAAGAACAAGCAAGAAACTGAGATTGCAATCTGGATATTGCGAATATAAGATGAAAGCTTTATTGATCAAGGTGGGGTTCTGTGACGTCTTGGTCTGGTCGTTGGACACAAACGAAGTACGCGAAGTTGCAGCTATGGCGAACTTTTGATCTAAACAAAACCCAAAGTCTAAACGACGCCCTAAGGGCTGTATATATGGAGGAAGAGGGGGGAATTTTGTGGCCCTTGAGGGTGGGGTCCGAAACCAACCCTAACTCTTGTTTCCCCACACATACGGACTCTAAAAATAGCCTATACTTAAGTATTTCGAAATTACATGGGCCTGGCCCATTAATAAGGTGACGCAGCACCTAGAATAGCCTATGGACGAATATTATGAAGTGGCATCTTGTATATTTCGTCCAAGGCTTCATGCACTCCTTATGGCGGCTTTAAAGTCCTGAAATCATCACTTGTAACTCCATTCTTGATCCCCTTGCGCATGCCATCAACTCCATGTGTGTTCTTGCTCCAATGTTCATCCTTCTCCAAGCTAGGCCCTTCATTTGTAAGCAAAACAAATGTATCCAATTTAGGCAGCATCATAATCTCATGAACATTAGAATCATTACCAAGAAACGAAAGTACCTGGTAATTTAATTGGCGTGCGCGAGCTCTAGTAATTGGTCCAGTATATGTAACAGTAGGGGCTGTGGGTGTAACAATGGTATTGATGTCCTCATCATCCTCCCCTTCTTGAAATGAAGTCGTCCTCGACGGAAGCGCATCTTCCTCACCCAAATAAGGCTTCAAATCTGCAATGTTAAAAGTGGGACTAACCCCAAAATCTACAGGTAGCTCAAGTTTATATGCATTATCATTTATTTTCTCTAACACCTTAAAAGGACCATCAGCACGTGGCATTAGCTTTGATTTGCGCAGATTAGGATATCTATCTTTACGCAAATGTAACCAAACAAGATGTCCAGGCGCAAACACAACATGTTTTCTACCCTTATCTCCAGCAAGTTTATATTTAGCATTCATACGCTCAATGTTTTCCTTAGTTATCATGCATTTTTAAAATCAATTCAGAACGTTCTTTAGCATCAAAATTAACCTTCTCTGAAGATGGAAGAGGCAACAAATCAATAGGTGCATGAGGTAGGAAACCATACACAATTTCAAAAGGGCACATCTTAGTAGTAGAATGCAATGAACGATTATAAGCAAATTCAATATGAGGCAAGCATTCTTCCCACATTTTCTTGTTATTCTTCAAAACAGCCCTAAGCATAGTAGACAATGTTCTATTGACTACTTCAGTTTGCCCATCAGTTTGGGGGTGACAAGTAGTACTAAAAAGCAGCTTAGTCCCCAACTTAGCCCATAAACATCTCCAAAAGTGGCTAAGAAATTTAGTATCACGATCTGAAACAATAGTATTTGGCACACCATGTAAGCGAATAATTTCACGAAAGAACAAATCAGCAACATTAACAGCATCATCGCTTTTATGACATGGTATAAAGTGTGCCATTTTCGAGAACCTATCCACGACAACAAATATGCTATCCCTCCCCTTCTTTGTTCGAGGAAAACCTAAAACAAAGTCCATAGATATATCCTCCCAAGGAACACTAGGTACAGGCAAAGGCATATATAAACCATGAGGATTGAGTCGTGACTTAGCTCTTTGACATGTAGTGCAGCAAGCAACAAAACGCTCAACATCCCGTCTCATCTTTGGCCAAAAGAAATGTGTAGCAAGTATATCCTCCGTCTTCTTGATGCCAAAGTGTCCCATTAATCCTCCTCCATGCGCCTCCTGCAACAACAAAAGACGAACGGAGCTAGCTGGAATGCATAGCTTGTTAGCACGAAACACAAATCCATCGTTAAGAACGAACTTGTTCCAAGTTCTCCCTTCCTTACAATTCTGCAATACATCTTTAAATTCAGCATCATGAACATATTGATCTTTGATGGTCTCCAAACCAAATATTTTAAAGTCAAGTTGTGAAAGCATAGTATAACGACGAGACAAGGCATCAGCAACAACATATTCTTTACACTTCTCGTGTTTAATGACATAAGGGAAAGTCTCAATGAATTCAACCCATTTAGCATGTCTACGGTTCAGTTTTGCTTGACTTTTAATGTGTTTCAAAGATTCATGATCAGAATGTATAACAAATTCCTTGGGCCATAAATAATGTTGCCATGTTTCTAAGGTCCGAACAAGAGCATATAATTCTTTATCATAAGTAGAATAGTTCAGACTAGGCCCACTCAATTTTTCAGAAAAGTATGCAACAGGTTTTCCATCTTGTAATAACACACCTCCTAATCCAATTCCACTAGCATCACATTCAATGATAGAGGCAAAGGTGTCCCGTCTTTCGATGAGATGATGGATATCGCTTTGGTGGAAGTCGACTTTGACGATCCGACTACGAACGTGCGAGGACGTCGCGCCTTAGCAATCGCTAAACCAACTCCGAGAGGTTATTGACCACGCCGGAGCACGATCAACCTGACCACGAGGGTCTGTTTCCTGCGAGCAAACGAAGAACAAGCAAGAAACTAAGATTGCAATCTGGATATTGCGAATATAAGATGAAAGCTTTATTGATAAAGGTGGGGTTCTGTGACGCCTTTGTCTGGTCGTTGAACACAAACGAAGTACGCGAAGTTGCAGCTATGGCGAACTTTTAATCTAAACAAAACCCAAAGTCTAAACGATGCCCTAATGGCTGTATATATGGAGGAAGAGGGGGGAATTTCGTGGCCCTTGGTGGAGGGGTCCGAAATCAACCCTATCTCTTGTTTCCCCACACATACGGACTCTAAAAATAGCCTATACTTATGTATTTCGAAATTACATGGGCCTGGCCCAATAATAAGGTGACGCAGCACCTAAAATAGCCTCGGGACGAAATTTATGAAGTGGCATCTTGTATATTTCGTCCAAGGCTTCATGCACCCATTATGGTGGCTTCAAAGTCCTGAAATCATCACTTGTAACTCCGTTCTTGTTTCCCTTGCGCATGCCATCATCTCCAGGCTTGTTCTTGCTCCAATGTTCATCCTTCTCCAAGCTAGGCCCTTCATTTGTAAGCAAAACAAATGTATCCAATTTAGGCAGCATCATATTCTCATGAACATTAGAATCATTACCAAGAAACGAAAGTACCTGGTAATTTAGTTGGCGTGCACGAGCTTTAGTAATTGGTCCAGTATGTATAGCAGCAGGGGCTGTGGGTGTAACAATTGTATTGATGTCCTCATCATCCTCCCCTTCTTGAAATGAAGTCGTCCTCGACGGAAGTTCATCTTCCTCACCCAAATAAGGCTTCAAATCTGCAATGTTAAAAGTGGGACTAACCCCAAAATATGCAGGCAGCTCAAGTTTATATGCATTATCATTTATTTTCTCTAACACCTTAAAGGGACCATCAGCACGTGGCATCAGCTTTGATTTGCGCAAATCAGGAAATCTATCCTTACGCAAATGTAACCAAACAAGATCTCCAGGTGCAAACACAACATGTTTTCTACCCTTATCTCCAGCAAGTTTATATTTAGCATTCATACGCTCAATGTTTTCCTTAGTTAACTCATGCATTTTTAAAATCAATTCAGCACGTTGTTTAGCATCAAAATTAACCTTCTCCGAAGATGGAAGAGGCAACAAATCAATAGGTGCACGAGGTAGGAAACCATACACAACTTCAAAAGGGCACATCTTAGTAGTAGAATGCAATGAACGATTATAAGCAAATTCAATATGAGGCAAGCATTCCTCCCACATTTTCTTATTATTCTTCAAAACAGCCCTAAGCATAGTAGACAACGTTCTATTGACTACTTCAGTTTGTCCATCAGTTTGGGGGTGACAAGTAGTACTAAAAAGCAGTTTAGTCCCCAACTTAGCCCATAAACATCTCCAAACGTGGCTAAGAAATTTAGTATCACGATCTGAAACAATAGTATTTGGCACACCATGCAAGCGAATAATTTCACGAAAGAACAAATCAGCAACATTAACAGCATCATCACTTTTATGACATGGTATAAAGTGTGCCATTTTCGAGAATCTATCCACGACAACAAATATGCTATCCCTCCCCTTCTTTGTTCGAGGTAAACCTAAAACAAAGTCCATAGATATATCCTCCCAAGGAACACTAGGTACAGGCAAAGGCATATATAAACCATGAGGATTGAGTCGTGACTTAGCTTTTTGACATGTAGTGCAGCGAGCAATAAAACGCTCAACATCCCGTCTCATCTTTGGCCAAAAGAAATGTGTAGCAAGTACGTCCTCCGTCTTCTTCACGCCAAAGTGTCCCATTAATCCTCCTCCATGCGCCTCCTGCAACAACAAAAGACGAACGGAGCTAGCTGGAATGCATAGCTTGTTAGCACAAAACACAAATCCATCGTTAACAACAAACTTGTTCCACATTCTTCCTTCTTTACAATTCTGCATTACATCTTTAAAATAAGCATCATGCACATATTGATCTTTGATGGTCTCCAAACCAAATATTTTGAAGTCAAGTTGTGAAAGCATAGTATAGCGACGAGACAATGCATCAGCAATAACATTTTCTTTTCCCTTCTTGTGTTTAATGACATAAGGGAAAGTCTCAATGAATTCAACCCATTTAACATGTCTACGATTCAGTTTAGCTTGACTTTTAATATGTTTCAAAGATTCATGATCAGAATGTATAACAAATTCTTTGGGCCATAAATAATGTTGCCATGTTTCTAAAGTCCGAACAAGAGCATATAATTCTTTATCATAAGTAGAATAATTCAGACTAGGCCCACTCAATTTTTCTGAAAAGTAGGCAACAGGTTTGCCATCTTGTAATAACACACCTCCTAATCCAATTCCACTAGCATCACATTCAAGCTCAAAAGTCTTATTAAAATCAGGAAGTTGGAGTAAAGGAGCATGTGTCAACTTATCTTTCAATACCGTGAAGGCTTCTTCCTGTGCGGTACCCCAAAGAAAAGGCACATCTTTCTTTGTAAGCTCATTGAGAGGTGCAGCAATGGTGCTGAAATCTCTCACAAAACGCCTATAGAATCCAGCGAGGCCAAGAAAACTCCTCACTTGTGTGACCGTTTTGGGCTGCGGCCAACTCTCAATAGCTTCAATCTTGGCTTTATCAACTTCAATTCCCTGTGGAGTAACAACATAGCCAAGAAAAGATACTCGGTCGGTGCAAAAGGTGCACTTCCCAAGGTTACCAAACAAACGTGCATCACGTAGAGCAATAAAAACAGCACGTAAATGTTCCAAATGTTCCTCCAAAGATCTGCTATAAATCAATATGTCATCAAAGTAAACTACCACAAATCGTCCAATGAAAGCACGTAAAACTTCATTCATTAATCTCATGAAAGTACTAGGTGCATTAGTTAACCCAAAAGGCATGACTAACCACTCATATAATCCAAACTTAGTTTTAAATGCTGTTTTTCATTCATCTCCCAATTTCATACGAATTTGATGGTAGCCACTACGCAAATCAACTTTGGAGAATATTGTAGAGCCACTCAATTCATCAAGCATATCATCTAGCCTAGGAATAGGATGACGATAACGAATAGTAATATTATTTATGCCTCTACAATCAACGCACATACGCGACGTACCATCCTTTTTCGGCACTAAAATGATAGGAACAGCACAAGGACTAAGGGATTCACGTATATAACCTTTGTCGAGCAGTTCTTGTACTTGACGCATAATCTCCTTCGTCTCCTCTGGATTGGTACGGTATGGTGCACGGTTGGGTAGCGAAGCACCGGGAATTAAGTCAATTTGATGCTCAATCCCTCGAATAGGTGGTAATCCCGGTGGCACGTCTTGTGGAAAGACGCCAGCGAACTCCTGCAAAATGTTAGTGACAGCAGGGGGCAACGAGGAAGGCACGTCCTCGAATGAAAATAATGCCTCTTTGCACACAAAGGCATAGCAAACAGATTTGCTGAAATCTAGCTCATCAATATCAGATTTGGTGGCAAGTAAACATGCACTTTTCAATTTAATTTCAGAAACAACAGTAGATGGTTTATTATTAGACTTCATTTGGTGCTCAAATTCTTTTGCCACAATCTGATTTTCACTTGTATTTGTCTCCTGTTTTGCTTTATTAGCTCTATTAATATCATCTTTCAAAATGGAATCAGGAGTCATAGGAAGCAAAGTAATATTTTTATCGTTATGAACAAGAGTATACTGATTGTTTCTACCATGGTGTGCAGAATTTTTATCAAATTGCCATGGTCTACCAAGTAATAAGGAACATGCTTGCATAGGTACCACATCACAATCAACATAATCAGCATATGTAGAGATACTAAAATGCACACGAACAGTACGTGTTACCTTAACCTTGCCGCTGTTGTTGAACCATTGGATGTAGTAAGGATGTGGATGTGGTCTTGTGGTGAGAGATAGCTTCTCCACCATCTCCATGCTAGCCAAGTTATTGCAGCTCCCTCCATCTATGATCACGCGAACAGAACGTTCCTTCACAACTCCCTTTGTATGGAACAAATTATGCCTCTGATTTTGCTCAGATTGTGTAACCTGCACACTCAAAACACGTTGAGCAACTAAACATTCATACCTGTCAGCATCTTCAGGAGCCATGTATTGCGTCTCATGATCAGAATCGTCTCCACCGTGTTCGTCACGTGTAATAAGAGCCAAAGTCTCCTCATCATAGTCACTAGCAGACTCATACCCACCATCCTCAGTAACAATCATCACACGCTTAGATGGGCATTCTCTCGCATAATGACCTCCACCCTTGCAACATCGACAAATAATATCATGTGTTTGCCCTGTTGATGCCATGGATGAAGAAGAGCTCTTTGCAGGCCCAGAAGGTGTGCTCTTGGCAGATAGTGGTGATTGTGCCTGCTTTATTGTATCACGGTTGGAGGTGGCAGCCGACGGAGGCGCCGGTGTAGCAGAACGTGTGGAAGTAGATGATGCACGTGGTGTCCATGATGAAGGTCGACCTGCAGAAAAGTTAGTCCGCGCCAATGCCTGTCGATCCTGCACTTCACGTTCAGCTTTACAAGCAAGATGGAATAAACGAGTGATATTAGTATACTCCTTATACTCTAGAATCGTCTGAATATCTCTATTTAATCCACCCATAAAACGTGCAAGCATAGCTTCATTCTCCTCAACAATACCACATCTAATCATGCCGGTTTGTAATTCCTGATAATATTCTTCTACAGAATTTTTTCCCTGTCGTAAGCGCTGCAATTTTTGAAGTAATTCACCTTGATAATATGGTGGAACCCAATGAGTACGCATAGCAGTTTTCAAAGCAGCACAAGTAGCCGGAATAGGAAATAATCTACAATGCTCAGACCACCAAACACATGCAAAACTAGTGAATGCACAAACAGCAGCAGGAACACGTCTCTCCTCGGGATATTGTAAACATGTAAATCGTTGTTCAGTTTCTAACTCCCAAGTAAGATATATATCAGGAACATATCTACCCTCAAATGGTGGAATATTCAATTTTAGTTTAGGGAGATGGTCATGATCTCGTACCTGAGGGTGAGCCCTACCATTGCCATTATTTGCATGTGGACGACCTGGTGGTTGCTGTGCTGGTGGTGGCACGTAGTTCTGATTTTGATCAACCTCATCCTCATAATCTCCCACGTAATCATCCTCCTCCACATCAGCAGTAGGAGCCACAGAAGTATCAACAGCAGCACCAGCAGTTTGGCCCGACTGAAGAGGGACACGGCTCGCTCGGCGGAGGGCTGTTTCCCGACGTGGAGGTAGTCGGTGTTGTTGCTGTTGTTGCAGAGGTGCGGCAGGAGCAGCCGGTGGTGGTGGTGGAAAACGCGAAAGCAATTCAGCAAACTTGTTATCGAGCTTTGTTTCAAACGTCTTCTCCATGCCATCTATCTTCTCCATGGCCTCTTCAAATCTGTTTATCACATCTTGCACCTGTACACTCATCATTTGCTGAAACGTATCATGAAGCTCCTTGTTCGTCAAGTTCTCCCAGTCAGTCTCGTCGGATTGTGATCCTGGCATGGTTAGCAGCAATAGAAACACACAAGAATATGATCCTACAGACTACTAACAAGTGGTGGTGGTGGCGGGCGTCACAAATCCGTCAAGAAAATCTCAAATTCGTACCAGTTCTTACCCAGCAGCAGGCGGTGATCGTCAACCATTATAGTCAAAACTCTCAAAAGCTTGGATAGAGCGATTGCCAGGGAGAGTCAAACGCACGACGTAGATGTATGTGGAGCTGGGAAGGCTTAAAGTATGGTAGCAAAAAGGGTCAGCAATAATCAATTCAGAGATGCAAAGTTGAATAAACGCTCAACGACGGTACTGTGCTGGTCCTAGGCTAGACCGTGCTTGAGACGCGAGCCTAGAACACTAACAAAATCACGGCGCTGCACGTAAATAAGGGAAAAGCACACTCTGGAACTATTTTTTTTCACTCTTTTTTTTGCGCTCCTCTTTTTTTTTGCGAAAAATCACTATAATGGCGAGTGTCTCAAAACTCTTCCCTCGTCAAACTGATAGGATGGGCACGAAATTTTTTTTGTCACTTTTTTTTTCGGAAATCAGGGCAGCGACGACGACAAAGTGCGACAAAAAATCACTATGATGGCACGTGGCTCAAAAGACTCAGAAAAGCCTAAAAATAGGATAGGGAAAAAAAATTTGCCAGTGAAAATTTTGGCCTAAAAACTGCCCGGGGGTCTCCAGACTCTTTTTTTTTTCGAGACCTACGCAGGCCAGGAAACACGAATCGGAATTTAGATTGATCTCAAGAACAAACCTAATATGAAAAGAACTCGGATTGGTGGTGGACATATGGTTGTGGTATATGGCAGCGGTGGTGGTATATGGTAGCGGTGGTGGTATATGGATACAGATTGGTGGTGGTATATGGATACGGATTGGTGGTGGTATATGGATATGGATTCAGAGCGGTGGCGGATAAGCAAAAGTGGTAGATGGGCGATGATGATGGTGCGGCGGCGGCGTGACAACTTATGACCAGAACTCGAAACTCTAAAAGACTAGACTCTAAGACCAGCAACTTGACACGACGATGCAACCGCAAATTCAACAAAACAAAAACCCTAAAAAGATTATGCAAAGGCTCAGATTGGTTCGGATATGATGAACTAACCCTAAAAATTTTTTTGTGGCTTTTTCGTGGACTGTAGGTATGAAGAACAGACTCGATCTAATCTACGAAAAACTGTAAAATCTCACCGAGCAACCTGGAAATCTGATACCACTTGATAGAGGCGAGGGTCCCGATGTTTCGATGAGATGGTGGCTATCGTTTTCTGTGGGAGCCGATTTTGACGATCCGACTACGAACGTGCGAGACGTCGCGCCTAAGCAATCGCTAAACCAACTTCCGAGGGTTATTGACCACGCCGGAGCACGATCAACCTGACCACGAGGGTCTGTTTCCTGCGAGCAAACGAAGAACAAGCAAGAAACTGAGATTGCAATCTGGATATTGCGAATATAATATGAAAGCTTTATTGATCAAGGTGGGGTTCTGTGACGTCTTGGTCTGGTCGTTGGACACAACAAAGTATGCGAAGTTGCAGCTATGGCGAACTTTTGATCTAAACAAAACCCAAAGTCTAAACGACGCCCTAAGGGCTGTATATATGGAGGAAGAGGGTAGAATTTCGTGGCCCTTGAGGGTGGGGTCCGAAACCAACCCTAACTCTTGTTTCCCCATACATACGGACTCTCAAAAATAGCCTATACTTAAGTATTTCGAAATTACATGGGCCTGGCCCATTAATAAGGTGACGCAGCACCTAGAATAGCCTATGGACGAATATTATGAAGTGGCATCTTGTATATTTCGTCCAAGGCTTCATGCACTCCTTATGGCGGCTTTAAAGTCCTGAAATCATCACTTGTAACTCCATTCTTGATCCCCTTGCGCATGCCATCAACTCCATGTGTGTTCTTGCTCCAATGTTCATCCTTCTCCAAGCTAGGCCCTTCATTTGTAAGCAAAACAAATGTATCCAATTTAGGCAGCATCATAATCTCATGAACATTAGAATCATTACCAAGAAACGAAAGTACCTGGTAATTTAATTGGCGTGCGCGAGCTCTAGTAATTGGTCCAGTATATGTAACAGTAGGGGCTGTGGGTGTAACAATGGTATTGATGTCCACATCAAGGTCCAAACAAGCATGGAAAAATTGCAAAAGATATCAGCTTCACAGACTTAGTGAAAATACTAACATGCAATAAATAACATCAGGAAGCCATGTTTAGATTAAGGAAACAACATGCTACAGGAAAATATCATAGGAAAACAACGCATGGAAAGATTATAATAAATGCATAGAACAAAAGTCCCTTACTGAACATGAGCCAAAAAGGCACCGAAGATATGATGGCACCCATGTAAACATAGCAAGTTTATTAACAGTTTCAGACTTTGCAGAAAATAGAGCATGGCATAAACGGAGTTATGATGGCATCTTTGCGAGCTCAAACCACTCACCACAAAGCATTCCATGACAAGATAATCATACTAACAGCAATAAGGCATGTTCATGAAGCTAACCATGTCAATAGCAAGTTCGTACCATGCATGGATCACTAGCAACAACCATGGAAAAATTGATTAACATGTAAACAATCTGCCAGGAATATTTTATAGCAAAAGTAGTGCAAGAATAAGACATGCTAGGACACTCCATAATTGCAAACAGGGGCATGGATGGATAGAGCATAACCATATCTTCAAAACACCCTTACTGAAGATACTCAAAACAAGCATGGATCTCACTGTAGCATCAGGTTTACATGGCATAAAAATAACAGCAGAACAAGGACTTAACAAAATCACGAAGGCTACTTTGCATGCCTGTGCTAGTCACCACATTGATCACAAAAATACAAGGTAAGCACCCCTGTAAATATGGAATGACATAGGTCAAAACACTTGTAGAGCTCATGATCATATGAAGCACACATCAAATGCAACAAAAATGCCAAACCATCATATCTGATAAGCAGCAGTAGTAAACAATTTATAGCACTCTTGCATAAATGATTTTGGCACCCATATGAACTCAAACAAGCATGCCACAATGTAATGAAATGAAGAGCATCTCCCAATGTACATTTTGATATATAATATGCATGAAACTGAGCTATGGTCATGGAGTTATGGGGCCATGAACTGGGCATGGAATCATGAGGGGAAAAGGACTTCCTGGGAGGACAGATCTAGGGTTCGTCACGGCATGTTCTTTGAGGATCACCGGAGTTCCTGGCCAGAGTTGACGGAAGGAGTCGTCGCAGGCGGTCGGGGAAGCGAGATCCGGTCGGATCCTTGCCGGATCTGGTCGGGGAGGAGGAAGAGGCGGCGAGGCGGCGGCGTGCTCGTTGCGGGTGG
>NC_057800.1:330445012-330453757 GCF_018294505.1 Triticum aestivum | reverse complement strand
TGGGTGAGCTGCGGGGTCCGGCCTCGGGCCCGAGCGGGCCGGCAGCGGCGGGCGGAGCCGGCGCCCCGTGGCGGCACCTGGGTGGCTGGGCGCGTTGGTGCAGGCGTGTCCGGCGGGTGCGGACATGTCCGGCGGCGGAGGGGATGAATTTTTAGAGTTAGAATGTGAGATTTTGGAGGGGATCACATATTTATAGCTAGGAGGAGTTAGGACTGTCCAAATGGAGTGTAGTGTTCGCCCACACGATGGAGCACATGGAAGTGGTTTAGATGGGTTGTTGGGCCGTTTTGGAGGGGTGTTGGGCTGCAACACACAAGAGGCCTTTGCGGTTACCCGGATAACCGTTGGAGTATCAAACATACTCCAAATGGCACGAAATTTGACAGGCGGTCTACCGGTGGTGTACCAAGGCCACTTGGCAAATCTCGGTCCATTCTGAGAATGTTTAACACCCGCTCACAAAAAGAGACAAAAGGGGTACGCCGGTGCACCTAGGAGTGTCGGATTGTAAGACGGATAACGGGGAAAATGCTCGGATGCAAGAGACGAACACGTATGCAAATGCGATGCACATGATGACATGATATGAAATGCATGACATGAAAAAATGCAGAACGAATACAAAACCTAACCATGAAGGGACTCTCATAACTTAAAGCCAGAATTGGCAAGAGTCGGAGTTACAAATATGGCAAGTTACATCCGGGGCGTTACATAGGTAAGTTTTTGGTTAAGTCATTTACTGTAATCCTTCTTTTTGATACTGGTGCATCACACTCATACATTTCAAGCGGATTTGTGGATAAGTATAAGTTGCCCATTAAAGTTCTTGGGACACGTATGTTAGTAGGCTCGCCAGGAGCGGAGTATATGGCAAGGCAAGGATGTTTTCAGGTGCCATTGACCATAGGTAGGCATGTTTTCCCCTCAGACTTAATAATTCTGGAGTCGCAAGGATTGGATGTGATACTAGGAATGGATTGGCTATCGATGTATGGAGGAAACATCGATTGCGCCAATAAGTCAATTCTGCTCACCACCCCAGAGGGAAAAAGGATTAAGTATCTATCTAGGCATGCGCCTAGGAGGACCCAAGTAAATTCCCTCTCAGGAGTTGTTCAGGAGGAAGTGCCTGTAGTGAAGGATTATCCAGATGTATTCCCAGAGAAATTACCAGGCATGCCGCCGGATCGAGACATTGAGTTTTTTATAGAGTTGTTGCCAGGCACCGGACCAATATCAAAGAGACCATACCAGATGCCCGCAAATGATCTGGAGGAGATTAAGAAACAGATCAAGGAGTTATTGGAGAAAGGTTACATTCGACGACATTCATCACCATGGGGAGCCCCAGTGCTCTTTCTTGAGAAGAAGGATGGATCTTTGAGAATGGTTGTTGATTATCGTGCATTGAATGAAGTAACGATCAAGAACAAGTACCCACTGCCGATGATCAACGATTTGTTTGACCAGCTGCAAGGGGCTAAAGTATTCTCCAAGATCGATCTATGATCAGGATACCACCAGCTGAAGATCCGAGAACAGGATATATCTAAGACAACCTTCACCACAAGGTACGGGTTATATGAGTATACGGTTATGTCATTTTGGTTGACTAATGCCCCAGCCTATTTCATGAGTTTGATGAATAAGGTGTTCATCGAGTTTTTGGATAAGTTTGTAGTGGTGTTCATTGATGATATTTTGGTATACTCGAAGAATGAAGAAGAACACAAGCAACATTTGCGTTTAGTTCTCGAGAATCTCAGGGAACATCAGTTGTATGCTAAGTTCAGCAAATGTGAGTTTTGGTTGAAGGAAGTGGGATTTCTTGGACATGTTATATGAGGAGAAGGTATAGCAGTAGACCCTACCAAGGTTAACTCAGTCATTGATTGGCTAGCACCCACCTCAGTTGGAGAGATCCGTAGTTTTCTTGGACTCGCGGGATATTATTGGAGATTCATTGAGAATTTTTCTAAGATTACGAAGCCCATGACGGAGTTTTTGAAGGACACCAAGTTCAAATGGACAGATGAATGTGAGGCAAGTTTTTAGGAGTTGAAGAAACGTTTGGTTACAGCCCCAGTGCTGATTCTGCCAGATATACGCAAGGATTTCCAAGTGTATTGCGATGCTTCTCTCTTAGGACTTGTAGGTGTACTTATGCAAGACGGAAGAGTTGTTTCATATGCCTCACGACAGCTTCGACCGCATGAATTGAATTATGCCACCCATGATTTGGAGTTAGCAGCTATATTTCATGCACTCAAGACCCGGAGACAATTTCTTATTGTAAACCGTTGTGATGTGTACACGGATCACAAGAGTTTGAAGTACATTTTCACACAGAAGGAGCTGAATCTTAGATAAAGGAGATGGTTGGAGCTTATATAGGATTATGATATGAAGCTACACTATCACCCAGGAAAGGCCAATGTCGTAGCAAATGCCTAGCCGGAAGAGTTATGCCAATACCCTTGTAAGCGGAGGATTTCCGCAGGAGTTAGTTAACGATCTCAAGGAGCTTCGTTTGGAGATAGTTTCACAAGGTTTTGTCGCAGCAATGGAGGTTCAGTCAACGCTATTGGGAAAGATTCGAGAAGCTCAGAAGGATGATAAGGAGATTGTTGAGATAAAGGAGAAGGTGAGCAAAGGAAAAGCAAAAGGTTTTCGTGAGGACGAGCACGACACTTTATGGTTTGATGACCGAGTATATGTACCCAATAATGTAGAAATCAGGAAGTTAATACTACAGGAAGCTCATGACTCGCCATACTCGATTCACCCAGGAAACACCAAAATGTATTTGGATTTGAAGGAGCGTCTCTGGTGGACAGGTATGAAGAAGGATATTGCTGAGTATGTATCCGTATGTGATGTATGTTAGAGAGTGAAGGCAGAACATCAGAAACCAGCAGGATTACTGCAGCCTATGCCGATACCCGAATGGAAGTGGGACAAGCTTGGCATGGAATTCATCATCGGATTACCCAGGACACGATCGGGATATGATTCTATCTGGGCAGTAGTGGATCGTTTGACCAAAGTGGCTCACTTTATCCCAGTGAAAACCACCTATACAAGTGCGAAGTTGGCCAAGATATATATGACCAGGATTGTATGTCTGCATGGAGTTCCGACGACCATCGTATCAGATAGAGGAACACAGTTTACCTCGAAGTTTTGGAATCAACTACACCAAACTTTGGGTACTAGTCTAGAGTTCAGTACAACCTTACATCCGCAGACAGATGGACAAACCGAGAGAGTCAATCAGATTCTGGAGGACATGTTGAGAGCATGTGCGCCAGATTGTGGATCCAGCTAGGCTGATAATTTGCCATACGTGGAATTCTCATACAACAATAGTTATCAAGCTAGTCTGAAGATGGCCCCTTTCGAAGCCTTGTATGGAAGGAGGTGCAGGACACCGTTGATGTGGAGTGAAGTTGGAGACCGTCAGTTGTTTGGACCAGATTTGATCAAAGAATCTGAAGAGAAGGTGTCGGTGTCAAAACCGGCGGATCTCGGGTAGGGGGTCTCGAACTGTGCGTCTAGGCGAATGGTAACAGGAGGAAGGGTACACGATGTTTTACCCAGGTTCGGGCCCTCTCGATGGAGGTAAAACCCTACATCCGGCTTGATTAATATTGATGATATGGGTAGTACAAGAGTAGATCTACCACGAGATCAGAGAGGCTAAACCCTAGAAACTAGCCTATGGTATGATTGTATGTTGTCCTACGGACTAAAACCCTCCGGTTTATATAGACACCGGAGAGGGCTAGGGTTACACAAGGTCGGTTACAAAGGAGGAGATACACATATCCGTATTGCCTAGCTTGCCTTCCACGCCAAGTAGAGTCCCAACCGGACACGAGACGAAGTCTTCAATCTTGTATCTTCATAGTCTAATAGTCCGGCCAAAGGATATAGTCCGGTTGTCCGGAGACCCCCTAATCCAGGACTCCCTCAGTAGCCCCTGACCAGGCTTCCAATGATGATGAGTTCGGCGCGCAGTATTGTCTTCGACATTGCAAGGCGGGTTCCTCCTCTGAATACACCACAGAAGAATTTGAATACAAGGATAGTGTCCGACCCTGCAAAATAAGTTCCACATACCACCGTAGAGAGAATAATATTTCCACAAATCCAATTTGCTGACTTGTTTTGGCAACACGACATTATGCCATGGCCTGGTGATTATTCGAACCGTTTCCTTTAACTAGGCCCGCACATAACGTGAGGCGGTTTTTTAACACGTCGTGTCAAAGCAGAGATCGTGTCCCCTTATCACAGGATTCTCATCAATACGGGCGTGGGTAACCCAACCGCGCCATCGATTACGGTGCTATGGGGATAAGGGAGTTTTACCAGGCTAGTTGGGACGCATAGTTTCGTCTGCCCATATAAAGGGATAAGGATTCAACTTTTCATCCACGCCTTCTTCCTCCTTTCCTCATCCATTTTCGCACACTCGAGCTCCAGCGCCCAAGTCCGCACTTCCCACCTCAACCCTTCTCCAACCATGTCCGGAGCGGGAGGCAGGTGGATGGTCTCCTCCGTTACGGAGGGACACATCAAGAAGCTGAGGAGAGCCAGATACCTGCCCGACGACATCGCGCACCGGCCCCCAGATGAGGGGCAGCTCATCCCCACCCCCAGGCCCCATGAGAGGGTAGTGTTCCTTACCCATTTCCTCCGCGGACTGGGATTCCCTCTCCACCCATTCGTCAGGGGGCTCATGTTCTACTACGGCCTGGATTTCCACGATCTAGCCCCGAACTTCATCCTCAATATCTCGGCATTTATCGTCGTGTGCGAGGCCTTCCTCCGCATCCAGCCCCACTTCGGCTTATGGCTGAAGACCTTTAATGTCAAGACGAAGGTAGTGAGCGGCTGCCAGGCGGAGTGCGGAGGCGCCATGTTGGGCAAGATGCCTAACATCACCTGGCTCGAGGGCTCCTTCGTGGAGACCATAAAGGGGTGGCAATCGGGGTGGTTCTATATCACCGAGTCGCGTGACCCCGAATGGGAAGCGGCCCTTGAATTCTGATCTGGCATCCCCACGCGGCTCACCTCCTGGCAAGAGAAGGGCCTGTCCTGGGGTAGTTCGGTAGAGCTGACCGGACTCCAAACATGTATCCAAAACATGGTGAGCAAGAAGCTCAAACTCGTCAACATAGTCCAGGTCATGCTCATCCGCCGGATCCTCCCGTGTCAACGACGGGCTTTCAACTTGTGGGAGTTCGACCCGGCCTAGCACCAAACTCTGAACAGGCTCTTCGACACAACACACGAGGATGCCTGGAAGGTGCTATTCAAGGGCGTTGAGGTCCCTCCCTCCCTCATCGAGGACCGCGGGCTACGCGCGAAGCGCCGAGCGCATTCAGTGAGTTCTATACATCCAGTAGGATATTTTATTTCCCCTAGCTTAATTATGCGTGGGGTCTGATCTCCATGCCTTTGACAGGACTGGGTGGAGACATCGGGGTAGATTAACTGTCTGGCCCCTCTGCCCGAACTGCGGACGCTCTCCTTACGGAGATGCTGACTCCGGCCAATTATAAGGTGCCGGAGAAGACCAAGATGGCCAAGGGAACCTGGAAGAGTTCCCGACGCCAGGCGTCATCGGACTCACTGTTTGATAACTCTGCGACACACTCCTCCCCAAAGACGAGGAGGAAGAAGAAGATGCTCCCCCTTCAGTTGGGGGATACAAGAAAAGGAAGGCCGCCCCAACTGGGGAGGCCGAAGGGTCCAAGAAGGGAAGGACTCTCCTTCCGGACAGTTCCACCACCACCGCCGAAGGCGAAGACAAGTAGCTGCTCAGGGCCAAGCCCCTGGCGAAGTCGTAAGTATTCGGATACCAGAGTAACTCCTAGCATTCCTTTGTCGCACTGCTTCCCCTAACGCCGAATATGATTATGCAGGCCGCCACGAGCCAGTATCGATGTATCGTCGGACGGCTCCCTGGGCTCGTCGGATATGGATAGCGATCCACTTCCGACCGCCACCTCCCCTTGCCCTGCGGACGACGCTGAGGTATTGTCTCAAGAGACACCGGGTCGAGGGGAGACAGTACCGGAGGCACCTCAAGGCGACCTTTCGGACACCGGGAGCAGAAGGAATCAAGGCCCCTGAGGGCTCCGAGTTCGGCCCTCAGCCGAACACCGCGCCGGAACCTCCAGTGGTTCCGAACTCGGGCAGGCGGCCTCCTTCCAAGAGGGGCAAGACGCCTGTGCTGGTGACCTCTGTCCATCCAGAGGCGCTGGACAATCTGCTGGGAGCACTTCGCAGCGCTTCCATCGACGAGGAGCACCGTACTATTATGAGTGCGGTGGTCCAGAAGGTTCAGTCCGCCAAGAGCGGATTGACTGAAGCTTGTGCCAGCCTTCTAACAGGCTTTGAGGTAAGTGTTTAAAATATAGGAAAAATATTACCGCATAGACAGAAGCCCATGATGCTCTGTTCGATGTTCACAAAGAAAAGCCGAACAGAGGATCAAACAATATCGCAGGAGTCTAATATAAGTATGTCAATATGCGTATGCAGGCTTCGCTGCTGGCATCTGCCGCACTGACTGCGGAGGTCGCCGCACTGAAGCAGGACCTTAAAGGGTCCAAGGACGAGCTAGGCCTTGCCAAGAGGTAGCCCGAGGAGAACAAAGGTAAGCAGTACCTAGTCTGTGGATATGTATAAAAAGAATGCGATTGCAAAATGACAGGATCATCATGAATTTGCCACGGGCCACGACCGAAGTGGCGACCCTAAATCAAGCGATGTCCGAGGCCGAAGATAAAGCGGCCAAGGAGCGCACCGAGCGGGAAAGGCAAGAGGCTCGGGTGGGCGAGGAGCAGCAAGAGCTCCAAGCTCTCGTGACAAAGCACGAGGCGTTGGAGCTTGACTCGAAGACTCGAGAGTCTGAGCTTGCCGTGGCCCTTGAGAGCACGAAGAATGCCAAGGCGGAAGCCCAAAAGGCCCTCCAGGAGATTAATGCGATGAAGAAAATAGTGGCGGGTAAGGCATTCTATATGCAAAGCAAGCATGTGAAAGTAAATTACCTGTTACTTACCCAAATCCGAAGCTCTCCAGGAGCATTCGCAGATTTGCCCCGCAGCGTGTCGGATGCCGCACAATTTTACCAGGCCGAGGAGGGAAGCTCAATGGAGAAGTTGTTCTGGTCCCAGTATACTGGGACCGAACACCCGGTGCCTATGAGCGACCAGCTGAAGCAGCTAGTCGAGCTACACAAGGCGGCCGAACAGGCCATGAAGGGCTTCATAGTACGGATGTGGCCTGGCGACGCCCTTCCCAACAGCTACTTCAGCTTGGTGAGGCGACTTATGGATGCCTGCCCACGGCTGGAAGTCGACAAGCGGTCCGTCTGCATCGAAGGTGCACGCCGGGCATTCACCCGTGTGAAAGTGCAGTGGGCCAAGCTAGACGCTGTGAAGCTGATCAAGGAAGGGCCGCCGGAGGGCAAGGAGCATCGCCACCCTGAGATGTACTATGAGGGTATCTTGAAGGGTGCCCGTCTCGTAGCGGACGAGTGTACCAAAGATATAATATTTGAGTAAACTTGCTCGTGTAATCCTGTAGTTATGAAAACTTGTTCATATGCACTATGCAACGCTTGTTTGAATTTAAAATACTACCTTATGTTTGGTTGTTTATCCAATCTAAGAGATGGCTAGTCCTCGGCTGCTGCCCCCATACCATGAGTGCTGGGGTGTTCGGGATAAACCTGAGCACTCTTGTTCCCATTTTTGGGTCCTTCGAGGGAGGTGCTCAGCCAACGAACAAGGCAATCGGACTAATAATGCTTTATCACTCTCACTTAGCCATATAATTCTATAATTTTAAATTTCGGCAAAGCCCCTGGTATTCGGAAGGCCGAATTCGGGGCGCGATACACGCCTTTAAGCCGGACAGGACTGACTCCTCGCTCTAAGCGGCATAAGTCTTTAGGGACTCGAAAAGCTCTCGAACAGCGACCAGTCTCTCGCCTTATCATGACAGTTAGTTTTAGCTTTCTCTACTGAGGTGCTTAGCCTAGCAGAACCGGGGCACAATCGCAGTAGTTCTCCTAGTGCTACCTTAGCCGATAGAGCGGAACGTAAGGTACCAAAGCATAGGAGCCGGGCAAACCCAACATTTGACCAAACACATGATTCGGAGCTGATGCATATAATGCTATAAGTTCGGGGTGCCGCACTTGTAAAAGTGTTCAGACTTCTCACACCATATTGTGGGGTACTTAAGCCCCTGGTGTATTGGCCGTACCAAAGTGTACGGTTGCAAGGCGTCATTAATGAACACATATATATAAAAGAAGAATGCAATAATAGTCTTAATGCTATGCATTATTTATTCAAAAAGGTGCATTAAAGCAGAATGATACAGATAGTGCGATAAGCAAAAAGTAGGACTATGTCCCTTCCAAGGGCAAGCTGAGGAATAGTATTAAAGCAAATATTTCACTCGTTATCGTAATCGACCTGGGAGTTCCGTGGTGTGACGTCGCTTTCTACCTCCTTGGTTGCTGCATCATAGCACTAACCTCTAAGGGGCAACTGAGAAACCGCCTGCCAATGTCGAATCCCTCCGTGCATACACATCGAGCGGGAGTGTGCCCGTGCACACAACTCAGCTTTTGGTACTTCTCGGTAGCGCAAAAGTCGGAGTCGAACTCGTGTTGTGGGAGTCTGGAGTCATGCTCCGGATCCGACGGCAGATCGC
>NC_057800.1:330404998-330444728 GCF_018294505.1 Triticum aestivum | reverse complement strand
AAAAAAGATCAGGATAGATTGGAACCTGACAGGATGATTCAGATCCGTATTACACCTGCCTTCTGATGACCTTAGGCAAGTTCTCGGGGGCCACCGCCATCGTGGCGGCGATACGAGCAGGAGCAGCCACACCAAAATCATCAGCACCACTTGTCCGCATTCCCCTAGTGTCAGCGCCATGCGAGGGAATTTGGAGGCTATGTAGGGATTTCGGGGAAATGGGGAAACTGTGGGGATAAGCTAACGACCGGGAAGTACTTACGGAACTATATGCTATATGTTGTATATGGCACATTGTTTATACATGTCGTTTGTGTTAGTGTCGGCGTTCTGGGAAAGGGGTCCCCAGACTTGCCTGCCTGCGGCCCATAGTGTGGCTCCACCAGCGGCCTGTACGGCCCATCTTCACCAACAAACACTCAAGACCCTCTCGAGGCGGACGATGCAAGACCTCCTCAGGGGCGGCCTCACTAGGCTGGCTCGCGAGGGGCGGGGAGATCATGGCAAGGGGTACCTCGCGAGGTTTCAGTGACGCAAGCCATGATGCCTGGAGCCAGGTGGGCGCCAGCGCGTGCAGTGTCCTCATTTCCTCTTTGGTGCTAAAGGGGCAAGCCCAGACAAGGAGTCCCGATGCATCAGGCAAAGGTTTCCATATCGGTGCAACAAGAGCAAGACCAGCAGGTTGGCATGATGAAGGTCACCGTGGAGCCCAAGACGGCGTCACCACCAGAGCCTTTGGCAGGTGAAGACTACTTTTTTTAGGATAGCTTGTACTAGTTGTCTCCCTTTGAATTTCGCCGTTGCGGGATCCCTTCCCGCTCAATTTTTGGGAAGAGGACCAGGGCCTCTATAAATAGGACTAGCCACCACCACAGAAGGGGATCCCATCTTGGACTGGATCCATTCCACCAAGGCCACCAGACAAGTTCACCAAGCACAAGAACACCTCTCCTCGGGAGGCTGTTCTTCCCTTGTAACTGTTCATCCTCAGCCCAAGAGGCAATCCACCACACCACACTGGAGTAGGGTATTACACCACAACGGTGGCCTGAACCAGTATAAATCTTGTGTCACTTGTTCTTTGAGTCCGTCGAGCTAGGCCGTGAGATCGTAGAGTGTGCGAGCTAGAGAGGGGGAGAGATCTTTGTGCGCACCCCAGTGTTCGAACCTCAAGGGTTTTGCCGGAACCCAAAATCCGACATTTGGCGCGCCAGGTAGGGGTGTGCCTAAGCTTTCCTCTTCATTCCATGCTTCACCACTCCACCAAATTCACGACCGACGCTCGCCGGGCCCGCGCTGAGCGTCAGGCCGCTCTCGCCACCCGTGTCGCTCAGACAGCCCCTGTCGGTGGACCTTCCCGTCGTTCTCCGTCACCCGCCGCCAACGCCGCCACCGGCCCGGTGGCAAACGAGCAGCAAGCCTCTTCACTACACCCCTCTGTGCGGCGAGACGATCGCACTGCCACCCCGTCGCTGACTCCGGCCGTCTCATCGTCTCACGCTCGCCGTGCACCCACGGACGCGCAGGCCGGGCAACTCATGGCACGCGAGCTCCTGCGCTACCGCCCGGTCGACGACCAATACGAGGACTGGTTGGATCGCATCACCGAGCTCGTCAGCGCTGCGGGGGACTCTCCTACACCATCCCTCTTGCTGCCTCGCCCGCTCCTGGCTGCGGGCGACGTGGCTCATGGAGCGCCTCCGCCCCCTCAGCACCAAGATCGTGCCCTCGCGCCGAGGCGTGCGGCTCATGGAGCGCCTCAGCCTCCCCCATGTCAAGACGGCGTCCTCGCTCCAAGATGCACAGCCCAGTTATGTGATCCGCCGCGCCGTGTGCCCGCACGGGAAGAAGGAAGTTCCCAGGAGGTTCCCCATCCGCAAGAAGATGCCCCACCGCTTCCAGCGCCACCGCGTCAGGATCGCTTGCTGCGGCAGGGCCGTGTGCCACTTTCCATGGCAGCACATGGACGCCAAGGTCAAGCTCGGCCTCCGCGACGGGCCCCGGTGGCCACGGTAGGCTGTCGCGCCTTCACTCCTGAGCTGTGCAGCGTTGTCTAGCCGGGAAAGTTCAAGCTGGATCTTCCTCCTCGCTACGACGGTACCCCCGTCCCTGTGGAGTTCCTGCAGCTCTACGAGCTGAGCATTGAAGCGGCCAGCGGTGACGAAAAGGTCATGGTGAACTGGTTTCCCATGGCTCTCAAGGACATCGCCCGCTCATGGCTCCTGAACCTGCCCCCGGGCTCGATTTCCTCCTGGGATGAGATGCGTAGCCACTTCATCGCCAACTTCCAGGGCACTCACGACTGCCCCCCAGTCGCGGGTGACCTGCACCGCATCAAGCAACAACTAGGAGAAACCCTGCAAAAGTACATCCAGCGCTTCAACATCGCCCGTATCAAGATCCCCTAGGTGATGGACGAGGCCATCATCTCTGCGTTTTCTGACGGCGTCCGTGACGTCAAGATGAAGAAGGAGCTCGCCATCCATGAGGAGCTGTGCACGACCTTGGAGCTGTTCAACATAGCAACCAAGTGTGCAAGGGCTGAGGAGGGGCGTCTCTCCCTCCTCGAGCTCCCTGCTGCAGATCTAGAGGAGAAGAAGGCCAAGGTCAAGGACGTGAAGCGCAAAGGAGTGGCCATACTCATGGCAGAACCGGATACCAAGCGCGGCCGAGATCTTCCCGAGTCGTCCAAGGGCGGTCGTACGTTATGCGCCTTCCACAACGTGCACACACACAACACCAACGATTGTCAAGAGCTGAGGGCCATTCGAGATGGACGCTTCAGTCGATGCCCCGAGCGCAACTACCGGTGCTACGGCCGAGGAGGTGGACGAGGTGGAGGACGTTGGGACGACCGTGGGCCCCGCCAAGAGTGGCGCGACCACCCTCGCGAGGATCGTTGGCAGGACCAGCCTCGTGAGGATCATCCTAAGGGCAACCCTGGTCTCCCTCCGTTGCCGCCGCCAAGAAGGAACGACGACCACCAATAGGACGAAGGGGCTGGGGGCTTCCAGGAGTCGCGCGCCATTGCCTGCATCTTGGGTGGCGCTCAGGCCCCAACCTCCGAGCGCATCCTCAAGCAGTTCTCCCGTGAAGTGAATGCAACCCTCCCCAAGCTCGAGGCTACGTGCCCGCTCAGGTGGTCCAAGTAGGCCATCACCTTTAGCTCGGTGGACCAGCTCAAATGTGCGACAACCGCGGGAGTCCTCTCGATGCTCTGTTCGCCCGTCATTAGCAATGTCCAGGTCACCAAGACCCACATCGACGGCGGCGCAGGACTTAGTGTCTTGTCCGTCGAGACATTCGACAACCTTCAAGTGCCATACAATCAGCTCTAGCCTACCAAGCCTTTGTCGGGAGTGATAGACGGCTCCACCATCCTGATAGGGCAAGTTCGCCTCCCCGTCACCTTCGGTTAGCGCGACAACTACCACATCGAGCTCATCGACTTCGACGTCGCCCACATCCGCCTGCCGTACAATGCCATCCTCGGGTATCCAGCACTGTCCAAATTCATGGCAGTCACCCACTGATAGAGGCAAAGGTGTCCCGTCTTTCGATGAGATGATGGACATCGCTTTGGTGGCAGTCGACTTTGACGATCCGACTACGAACGTGCGAGGACGTCGCGCCTTAGCAATCGCTAAACCAACTCCGAGAGGTTATTGACCACGCCGGAGCACGATCAACCTGACCACGAGGGTCTGTTTCCTGCGAGCAAACGAAGAACAAGCAAGAAACTGAGATTGCAATCTGGATATTGCGAATATAAGATGAAAGCTTTATTGATCAAGGTGGGGTTCTGTGACGCCTTTGTCTGGTCGTTGAACACAAACGAAGTACGCGAAGTTGCAGCTATGGCGAACTTTTAATCTAAACAAAACCCAAAGTCTAAACGATGCCCTAAGGGCTGTATATATGGAGGAAGAGGGGGGAATTTCGTGACCCTTGGTGGAGGGGTCCGAAATCAACCCTATCTCTTGTTTCCCCACACATACGGACTCTAAAAATAGCCTATACTTATGTATTTTGAAATTACATGGGCCTGGCCCAATAATAAGGTGACGCAGCACCTATAATAGCCTCGGGACGAAATTTATGAAGTGGCATCTTGTATATTTCGTCCAAGGCTTCATGCACCCATTATGGTGGCTTCAAAGTCCTGAAATCATCACTTGTAACTCCGTTCTTGTTCCCCTTGCGCATGCCATCATCTCCATGCTTGTTCTTAATCCAATGTTCATCCTTCTCCAAGCTAGGCCCTTCATTTATAAGCAAAACAAATGTATCCAATTTAGGCAGCATCATATTCTCATGAACATTAGAATCATTACCAAGAAACGAAAGTACCTGGTAATTTAGTTGGCGTGCGCGAGCTCTAGTAATTGGTCCAGTATTTATAGCAGCAGGGTCTGTGGGTGTAACAATTGTATTGATGTCCTCATCATCCTCCCCTTCTTGAGATAAAGTCGTCCTCGACGGAAGTTCATCTTCCTCACCCAAATAAGGCTTCAAATCTGCAATGTTAAAAGTGGGAATAACCCCAAAATCTGCAGGCAGCTCAAGTTTATATGCATTATCATTTATTTTCTCTAACACCTTAAAGGGACCATCAGCACTGGCATTAACTTTGATTTGCGCAAATCCGGAAATCTATCCTTACGCAAATGTAACCAAACAAGATCTCCAGGTGCAAACACAACATGTTTTCTACCCTTATCTCCAGCAAGTTTATATTTAGCATTCATACGCTCAATGTTTTCCTTAGTTAACTCATGCATTTTTAAAATCAATTCAGCACGTTGTTTAGCATCAAAATTAACCTTCTCCGAAGATGGAAGAGGTAACAAATCAATAGGTGCACGAGGTAGGAAACCATACACAACTTCAAAAGGGCACATCTTAGTAGTAGAATGCAATGAACGATTATAAGCAAATTCAATATGAGGCAAGCATTCCTCCCACATTTTCTTATTATTCTTCAAAACAGCCCTAAGCATAGTAGACAACGTTCTATTGACTACTTCAGTTTGTCCATCAGTTTGGGGGTGACAAGTAGTACTAAAAAGCAGTTTAGTCCCCAACTTAGCCCATAAACATCTCCAAAAGTGGCTAAGAAATTTAGTATCACGATCTGAAACAATAGTATTTGGCACACCATGCAAGCGAATAATTTCACGAAAGAACAAATCAGCAACATTAACAGCATCATCGCTTTTATGACATGGTATAAAGTGTGCCATTTTCGAGAATCTATCCACGACAACAAATATGCTATCTGATAGAGGCAAAGGTGTCCCGTCTGTCGATGAGATGGTGGATTTCGCTTTGGTGGAAGTCGACTTTGGCGATCCGACTACGAACGTGCGAGGACGTCGCGCCTTAGCAATCGCTAAACCAACTCCGAGAGGTTATTGACCACGCCGGAGCACGATCAACCTGACCACGAGGGTCTGTTTCCTGCGAGCAAACGAAGAACAAGCAAGAAACTAAGATTGCAATCTGGATATTGCGAATATAAGATGAAAGCTTTATTGATCAAGGTGGGGTTCTGTGACGCCTTTGTCTGGTCGTTGAACACAAACGAAGTACGTGAAGTTGCAGCTATGGCGAACTTTTAATCTAAACAAAACCCAAAGTCTAAACGATGCCCTAAGGGCTGTATATATGGAGGAAGAGGGGGGGAATTTCGTGGCCCTTGGTGGAGGGGTCCGAAATCAACCCTATCTCTTGTTTCCCCACACATACGGACTCTAAAAATAGCCTATACTTATGTATTTCGAAATTACATGGGCCTGGCCCAATAATAAGGTGACGCAGCACCTAAAATAGCCTCGGGACGAAATTTATGAAGTGGCATCTTGTATATTTCGTCCAAGGCTTCATGCACCCATTATGGTGGCTTCAAAGTTCTGAAATCATCACTTGTAACTCCGTTCTTGTTCTTGCTCCAATGTTCATCCTTCTCCAAGCTAGGCCCTTCATTTGTAAGCAAAACAAATGTATCCAATTTAGGCAGCATCATATTCTCATGAACATTAGAATCATTACCAAGAAACGAAAGTACCTGGTAATTTAGTTGGCGTGCACGAGCTCTAGTAATTGGTCCAGTATGTATAGCAGCAGGGGCTGTGGGTGTAACAATTGTATTGATGTCCTCATCATCATCCCCTTCTTGAAATGAAGTCGTCCTCGACGGAAGTTCATCTTCCTCACCCAAATAAGGCTTCAAATCTGCAATGTTAAAAGTGGGACTAACCCCAAAATCTGCAGGCAGCTCAAGTTTATATGCATTATCATTTATTTTCTCTAACACCTTAAAGGGACCATCAGCACGTGGCATTAGCTTTGATTTGCGCAAATCAGGAAATCTATCCTTACGCAAATGTAACCAAACAAGATCTCCAGGTGCAAACACAACATGTTTTCTACCCTTATCTCCAGCAAGTTTATATTTAGCATTCATACGCTCAATGTTTTCCTTAGTTAACTCATGCATTTTTAAAATCAATTCAGCACGTTGTTTAGCATCAAAATTAACCTTCTCCGAAGATGGAAGAGGTAACAAATCAATAGGTGCACGAGGTAGGAAACCATACACAACTTCAAAAGGGCACATCTTAGTAGTAGAATGCAATGAACGATTATAAGGAAATTCAATATGAGGCAAGCATTCCTCCCACATTTTCTTATTACTCTTCAAAACAGCCCTAAGCATAGTAGACAACGTTCTATTGACTACTTCAGTTTGTCCATCAGTTTGGGGGTGACAAGTAGTACTAAAAAGCAGTTTAGTCCCCAACTTAGCCCATAAACATCTCCAAAAGTGGCTAAGAAATTTAGTATCACGATCTGAAACAATAGTATTTGGCACACCATGCAAGCGAATAATTTCACGAAAGAACAAATCAGCAACATTAACAGCATCATCGCTTTTATGACATGGTATAAAGTGTGCCATTTTCGAGAATCTATCCACGACAACAAATATGCTATCCCTCCCCTTCTTTGTTCGAGGTAAACCTAAAACAAAGTCCATAGATATATCCTCCCAATGAACACTAGGTACAGGCAAAGGCATATATAAACCATGAGGATTGAGTCGTGACTTAGCTTTTTGACATGTAGTGCATCGAGCAATAAAACGCTCAACATCCCGTCTCATCTTTGGCCAAAAGAAATGTGTAGCAAGTACGTCCTCCGTCTTCTTCACGCCAAAGTGTCCCATTAATCCTCCTCCATGCGCCTCCTGCAACAACAAAAGACGAACGGAGCTAGCTGGAATGCATAGCTTGTTAGCACGAAACACAAATCCATCATTAACGACGAACTTGTTCCACATTCTTCCTTCTTTACAATTCTGCATTACATCTTTAAAATCAGCATCATGCACATATTGATCTTTGATGGTCTCCAAACCAAATATTTTGAAGTCAAGTTGTGAAAGCATAGTATAGCGGCGAGACAATGCATCAGCAATAACATTTTCTCTTCCCTTCTTGTGTTTAATGACATAAGGAAAAGTCTCAATGAATTCAACCCATTTAGCATGTCTACGATTCAGTTTAGCTTGACTTTTAATATGTTTCAAAGATTCATGATCAGAATGTATAACAAATTCTTTGGGCCATAAATAATGTTGCCATGTTTCTAAAGTCCGAACAAGAGCATATAATTCTTTATCATAAGTAGGATAATTCAGACTAGGCCCACTCAATTTTTCAGAAAAGTATGCAACAGGTTTGCCATCTTGTAATAACACACCGCCTAATCCAATTCCACTAGCATCACATTCAAGCTCAAAAGTCTTATTAAAATCAGGAAGTTGGAGTAAAGGAGCATGTGTCAACTTATCTTTCAATACTGAGAAGGCTTCTTCCTGTGCGGTACCCCAAAGAAAAGGCACATCTTTCTTTGTAAGCTCATTGAGAGGTGCAGCAATGGTGCTGAAATCTCTCACAAAACGCCTATAGAATCCAGCGAGGCCAAGAAAACTCCTCACTTGTGTGACCGTTTTGGGTTGCGGCCAACTCTCAATAGCTTCAATCTTGGCTTTATCAACTTCAATTCCCTGTGGAGTAACAACATAGCCAAGAAAAGATACTCGGTCGGTGCAAAAGGTGCACTTCCCAAGGTTACCAAACAAACGTGCATCACGTAGAGCAATAAAAACAACACGTAAATGTTCCAAATGTTCTTCCAAAGATCTGTTATAAATCAATATGTCATCAAAGTAAACTACCACAAATCGTCCAATGAAAGCACGTAAAACTTCGTTCATTAATCTCATGAAAGTACTAGGTGCATTAGTTAACCCAAAAGGCATGACTAACCACTCATATAATCCAAACTTAGTTTTGAATCCTATTTTCCATTCATCTCCCAATTTCATACGAATTTGATGGTATCCACTACGCAAATCAAATTTGGAGAATATTGTAGAGCCACTCAATTCATCAAGCATATCATCTAGCCTAGGAATAGGATGACGATAACGAATAGTAATATTATTAATGCCTCTACAATCAACACACATACGTGATGTACCATCCTTTTTCGGCACTAGAATAATAGGAACAGCACAAGGACTAAGGGATTCGCGTATATAACCTTTGTCGAGAAGCTCTTGTACTTGACGCATAATCTCCTTCGTCTCCTCTGGATTGGTACGGTATGGTGCACGGTTTGGCAGTGAAGCACCGGGAATTAAGTCAATCTGATGCTCAATCCCTCGGATAGGCGGTAATCCCGGTGGCACGTCTTGTGGAAAGACGTCAGCGAACTCCTGCAAAATGTTAGTGACAGCAGGAGGCAAAGAGGAAGGCACGTCCTCGAATGAAAATAATGCCTCTTTGCACACAAAAGCATAGCAAACAGATTTGCTGAAATCTAGCTCATCAATATCAGATTTGGTGGCAAATAAACATGCACTTTTCAATTTAATTTCAGAAGCAACACTAGATGGTTTATTATTAGGCTTCATTTGTTGCTCAAATTCTTTTGCCACAATCTGATTTTCACTCTTATTCGTCTCCTGTTTTGCTTTATTAGCTCTATTAATATCATCTTTCAAAATGGAATCAGGAGTCATAGGAAGCAAAGTAATATTTTTATCCTTATGAACAAGAGTATAGTGATTGTTTCTACCATGGTGTACAGAATTTTTATCAAATTGCCATGGTCAACCAAGTAATAAGGAACATGCTTGCATAGGTACCACATCACAATCAACATAATCAGCATATGTAGAGATACTAAAATGCACACGAACAGTACGTGTTATGATGAGGACATCAATACAATTGTTACACCCACAGCCCCTGCTGCTATACATACTGGACCAATTACTAGAGCTCGTGCACGCCAACTAAATTACCAGGTACTTTCGTTTCTTGGTAATGATTCTAATGTTCATGAGAATATGATGCTGCCTAAATTGGATACATTTGTTTTGCTTACAAATGAAGGGCCTAGCTTGGAGAAGGATGAACATTGGAGCAAGAACAAGCATGGAGATGATGGCATGCGCAAGGGGAACAAGAACGGAGTTACAAGTGATGATTTCAGGACTCTGAAGCCACCATAATGGGTGCATGAAGCCTTGGACGAAATATACAAGATGCCACTTCATAAATTTCGTCCCGAGGCTATTTTAGGTGCTGCGTCACCTTATTATTGGGCCAGGCCCATGTAATTTCGAAATACATAAGTATAGGCTATTTTTAGAGTCCGTATGTGTGGGGAAACAAGAGATAGGGTTGATTTCGGACTCCTCCACCAAGGGCCACGAAATTCCCCCCCTCTTCCTCCATATATACAGCCCTTAGGGCATCGTTTAGACTTTGGGTTTTGTTTAGATTAAAAGTTCGCCATAGCTGCAACTTCGCGTACTTCGTTTGTGTTCAACGACCAGACAAAGGCGTCACAGAACCCCACCTTGATCAATAAAGCTTTCATCTTATATTCGCAATATCCAGATTGCAATCTCAGTTTCTTGCTTGTTCTTCGTTTGCTCGCAGGAAGCAGACCCTCGTGGTCAGGTTGATCGTGCTCCGGCGTGGTCAATAACCTCTCGGAGTTGGTTTAGCGATTGCTAAGGCGCGACGTCCTCGCACGTTCGTAGTCGGATCGTCAAAGTCGACTTCCACCAAAGCGATATCCATCATCTCATCGAAAGACGGGACACCTTTGCCTCTATCACAACGTAGTCCTCTAAAATAGGTGGTGTGATCAAAGTAGTGGGTAGCTCATCAGATGGTGCATTCAAATTGACAAGGCATTCATCATTCTCATGTAGAGATGGAAGATCAGTACCTTTGTCATTACCTCTTATGATCAACTCAGATGATGTAGCCACTCTCGGGGGCGATGTGTCACATGGTGGAGGTGATGTAGTCCTGACAACAACGGATGTGGTTGTCATAGTATGCCTAGTAGTTGAAGGAACAATCATATCAACTCTTGGAATGTGCACCGTGCGCTTGTTCTCCTCGTGGCCAACACGTCGTTTTATTTCCTGTTCAGCTTTGCAAGCAAGATGAAACAAATGGTCCATAGGATAACACTCTTCATGAATTAGTATCTCTTGAATATCACGGTTTAATCCTCCCCAAAATCTATCCATAAAATCATCTTCACTTTCTTCTAAAGAGGAATGCAACAAGGTAGTTTGTAAATCATCATAATATTTTGTTACAGTTTCACTACCTTGTTTTAAGTGTTGCAACTTTTTAATCATGTCACGAGTATAATAAGCAGGGACGAAAGTATGTCGCATGGCAAGTTTCAAATCATCCCAAGTAGTAGGTATATAATCAGGGTGTAACCGACAATTTTCACTCCACCAAACCAAAGCATAACCAGTGAAAGAACCAACTACAACCTTAACCTTTTTATGTTCATTGAAATTATGGGAAGCAAATATATTTTTTATGTCGAACTCCCATTCAATATATGATAGAGGCAAAGGTGTCCCGTCTTTTGATGAGATGATGGATATCGCTTTGGTGGAAGTCGACTTTGACGATCCGACTACGAACGTGCGAGGACGTCGCGCCTTAGCAATCGCTAAACCAACTCCGAGAGGTTATTGACCACGCCGGAGCACGATCAACCTGACCACGAGGGTCTGTTTCCTGCGAGCAAACGAAGAACAAGCAAGAAACTAAGATTGCAATCTGGATATTGCGAATATAAGATGAAAGCTTTATTGATCAAGGTGGGGTTCTGTGACGCCTTTGTCTGGTCGTTGAACACAAACGAAGTACGCGAAGTTGCAGCTATGGCGAACTTTTAATCTAAACAAAACCCAAAGTCTAAACGATGCCCTAAGGGCTGTATATATGGAGGAAGAGGGGGGAATTTCGTGGCCCTTGGTGGAGGGGTCCGAAATCAACCCTATCTCTTGTTTCCCCACACATACGGCCTCTAAAAATAGCCTATACTTATGTATTTCGAAATTACATGGGCCTGGCCCAATAATAAGGTGACGCAGCACCTAAAATAGCCTCGGGACGAAATTTATGAAGTGGCATCTTGTATATTTCGTCCAAGGCTTCATGCACCCATTATGGTGGCTTCAAAGTCCTGAAATCATCACTTGTAACTCCGTTCTTGTTCCCCTTGCGCATGCCATCATCTCCATGCTTGTTCTTGCTCCAATGTTCATCCTTCTCCAAGCTAGGCCCTTCATTTGTAAGCAAAACAAATGTATCCAATTTAGGCAGCATCATATTCTCATGAACATTAGAATCATTACCAAGAAACGAAAGTACCTGGTAATTTAGTTGGCGTGCACGAGCTCTAGTAATTGGTCCAGTATGTATAGCAGCAGGGGCTGTGGGTGTAACAATTGTATTGATGTCCTCATCAGGGATTCGCGTATATAACCTTTGTCGAGAAGCTCTTGTACTTGACGCATAATCTCCTTAGTCTCCTCTGGATTGGTACGGTATGGTGCACGGTTTGGCAGTGAAGCACCGGGAATTAAGTCAATCTGATGCTCAATCCCTCGAATAGGCGGTAATCCCGGTGGCACGTCTTGTGGAAAAACGTCAGCGAACTCCTGCAAAATGTTAGTGACAGCAGGAGGCAAAGAGGAAGGCACGTCCTCGAATGAAAATAATGCCTCTTTGCACACAAAAGCATAGCAAACAGATTTGCTGAAATCTAGCTCATCAATATCAGATTTGGTGGCAAATAAACATGCACTTTTCAATTTAATTTCAGAAGCAACACTAGATGGTTTATTATTAGGCTTCATTTGTTGCTCAAATTCTTTTGCCACAATCTGATTTTCACTCTTATTCGTCTCCTGTTTTGCTTTATTAGCTCTATTAATATCATCTTTCAAAATGGAATCAGGAGTCATAGGAAGCAAAGTAATATTTTTATCCTTATGAACAAGAGTATAGTGATTGTTTCTACCATGGTGTACAGAGTTTTTTATCAAATTGCCATGGTCTACCAAGTAATAAGGAACATGCTTGCATAGGTACCACATCACAATCAACATAATCAGCATATGTAGAGATACTAAAATGCACACGAACAGTACGTGTTACCTTAACCTTGCCGCTGTTGTTGAACCATTGGATGTAGTAAGGATGTGGATGTGGTCTTGTGGTGAGAGAAAGCTTCTCCACCATCTCCATGCTAGCCAAGTTGTTGCAGCTCCCTCCATCTATGATGACGCGCACAGAACGTTCTTTCACAACTCCCTTGGTATGGAACAAATTGTGCCTCTGATTTTGCTCAGCTTGTGTGACCTGCACACTCAAAACACGTTGAGCAACTAAACATTCATACCTGTCAGCGTCTTCAGGAGCCATGTATTGCGTCTCATGATCGGAATCATCTCCACCATGTTCTTCACGTGTAATAAGAGCCAAAGTCTCCTCATCATAGTCACTAGCGGACTCATATCCACCATCCGCGGTAGCAATCATCACACGCGGAGATTTGCATTCTCTCGCATAATGACCTCCTCCCTTACAACGACGACAAATAATATCACTTGTGTGCCCTGTTGATGCCATGGAAGAAGTAGAACTCTGTGTAGGCCCAGCAGGTGCGCTCTTGGCAGATAATGGTGGTTGTGCCTGTTTTCTTGTATCACGACTGGAGGAGACACCTGATTGAGGTGCTGGTGCAGTTGAAGTAGAAGATGCACGCGGTGTCCATGATGAAGGTCGGCCTGCAGAAAAGTTAGTTCGCGCCAATGCTTGTCGATCCTGCACTTCACGTTCAGCTTTACAAGCAAGATGGAATAAAAGAGTGATATTAGTATACTCCTTATAGTCTAGAATGGTCTGAATCTCTCTATTTAATCCACCAAGAAAACGTGCAAGCATAGCTTCATTCTCCTCAACAATACCACGTCTAATCATGCCAGTTTGTAATTCCTGATAATATTCTTCTACAGAATTTTTTCCTTGTCTTAAGCGCTGTAATTTCTGAAGCAATTCACGTTGATAATATGGTGGAACCCAACGAGTACGCATAGCAGTTTTCAAAGCAGCCCAAGTAGTTGGAATAGGATATAATCTACAATGTTCAGACCACCATACACATGCAAAACTAGTGAAAGCACAAACAGCAGCGGCAACCCGTCTCTCCTCGGGATATTGTAAACATGTAAATCGTTGTTCAGTTTCTAACTCCCAAGTAAGATATATATCAGGAACATATCTACCCTCGAAAGGTGGAATATTCAATTACAGTTTAGGAAGATGGTCATGATCTTGTACCTGAGGGAAAGCCCTACCATAGTGATTATTTGCATGTGGACGACCTGGTGGTTGTGGTGCAGGTGGTTGCACGTAGTTCTGATTTTGAGCAACCTCATCCTCGTAATCTCCCACATAATCATCCTCCTCCACATCAGCAGCAGGAGCAACAGAAGTATCAACAGCAGCACCAACAGTTTGGCCAAACGCAAGAGGAACACGGCTCGTTCGGCGGAGATCTGTTTCGCGACGTGGGGGTAGGCGTTGTTGTTGTTGTTGGAGAGGTGCGTTAGGTGCAGCGGGTGGTGGTGGTGGAAGACCCGCGAGCAATTCATTAAACCTGTTATCGAGCTTTGTTTCGAACGTCTTCTCCATGCCATCTATCTTCTCCATGGCCTCTTCAAATCTGTTTAGCACATCTTGCACCTGTCCACTCATCATTTGCTGAAATTTATCATGCAAATCCTTATTCGTCATGTTCTCCCAGTCAGTCTTGTCGGCTTGTGATCCTGGCATGGTTAGCAGCAATAGAAACACACAAGAATATGATCCTAAAGACTACTAACAAGAGGTGGTGGTGGGTGTCACAAATCCGTCAAGCAAATCTCAAATTCTTACCAGTTCTTACCCAGCAGCAGGCGGTGATCGGCAACCGTTGTAGTCAAAAACTCTCAAAGCTTGGATAGAGCGATTACCAGGGAGAGTCAAACGCACGACGTAGATGTATGTGGAGCTGGGAAGGCTTATAATATGGTAGCAAAAAGGTTCAGCAATAATCAATTCAGAGATGCAAAGTTGAATAAACGCTCAACGACGGTACTGTGCTGGTCCTAGGCTAGACTGTGCTAGAGACGCGACCCTAGAACACCAACAAAATCACGGCGCGGCACGTAAACAAGGGAAAAGCACACTCTGGATTTTTTTTCGCTCTTTTTTTTGCGCTGTTTTTTTTCTTTTGCGCTGCTCTTTTTTTTGCGAAAAATCACTATAATGGCGAGTGTCTCAAAACTCTTCGTAGGTCAAACTGACAGGATGGGCACGAAATTTTTTCGACCAATTTTTTTTCGACTGCCCGGACCCAAAAACTGGAAACGGGTCAAAAAAACTTCCTATAATGGCACCTGTCTCAAAACACTCAGAAACACCAAAAAATAGGATAGCCAGAATTTTTTTCGAAAAATGCGTCTTCGATTTTTTTTTTCCGAAACCTACTCCGGCAAGGAAACACGAATCGGAATCTAGATGGATCTCGAAAACAAACCTAATATGACAAGAACTCGGATTGGTGGTGGATATATGGTAGTAGATGGCAGCGGTGGTGGTATATGACAGCTGTGGTGGTATATGGATACGGATTCGAAGCGGTGGCGGATAAGCGGCGGTGGTAGATGGCAGGGGCGATGATGATGGTGCGGCGGCGGCGTGACAACTTATGACCAGAACTCGAAACTCTAAAAGACTAGACTCTAAGACCAGCAACTAGACACGACGATGCAACCGCAAATTCAACAAAGCAAAACCCTAAAAAGATTATGCAAAGGCTCAGATTGGTTCAGATATGATGAACTAACCCTAATTTTTTTGTGGCTTTTTCGTGGACTGTAGGTATGAAGAACAGACTCGATCTAAACTACGAAAAACTGTAAAATCTCACCGAGCAACCTGGAAATCTGATACCACTTGATAGAGGCAAAGGTGTCCCGTCTTTCGATGAGATGATGGATATCGCTTTGGTGGCAGTCGACTTTGACGATCCGACTACGAACGTGCGAGGACGTCGCGCCTTAGCAATCGCTAAACCAACTCCGAGAGGTTATTGACCACGCCGGAGCACGATTGATAGAGACGAGGGTGTCCCGATCTTTCGATGAGATGATAACTATCGATTTGGTGGAGACGACTTTGACGATCCGACTACAAATGTGCACGACGTTGCGCCTTAGCAATCGCTAAACCAATCTCCTGAGGTTACTGACGCTGCCGGAAGCACGGTCAGCCTGACCACGAAGGTCTATTCCTGCAAGCAATCGAAGAACGAGCAAGAATATGATAAAGCAATCTGAATATTGCAAATATATATGAGGTATTGATAATGGTGGGGATCCGGAAGCGGTCTTGGTCTGGTCGTTGGACACAAATGAAGTACACGAAGTTGCAATGGCTAACTTTTAACTAAACAAATCCCAAGGAAAAGCTACTAGATGGATCTACTTATATAGGAGCAAGGGGTGGCGGCCAAGGAGGTGGGAGGACATCCCAAGGCAGCCTAAAACTAAATCTAGGTCGTACAAGGCCAATGGGCCCAAGTGGAGGTGATGTAACACCTTTGGACTTGTAGTTTGACTCGGATTCTGCTGCAGCATCAGATTGTTTCGTCCACAACTCAACGCTCCGGACTAATTTGAAGGTGATTCCAATTGGGTTGGAAAGTACATGAAATCTAGTTTCCAACAAAAAAAGAATCACCCAATTCGGAGTCCGTATGAAAAACTGGTGTGCGTTTTGAGTCAGGTATGTCTGTGCAGTCCGAATCTGAATCCAGAAGGTGAGAGACTTGGACTCTATCTTCTCTTGGGCCAAAAGTGACGTGAGAGAACTTTTTGGACAGCAAATAAACATCTCTTTCTTCCTTATCTTCATATGTGGATTGTACAAATGTCCCATACACCTGCAATTAGACAAAACACAAAAGTGTGTGAAGTATTTTTGTTCTGGATAACATAAATAGATTATTGAATAGTTTGCACTAGAAATCACCTGACAAATATGCATATATGCAATATTTTTGGTCATATCCAAGGTAGTCATGTCCTCATCATCCTCCCCTTCTTGAAAATAAAGCCGTCCTCGGTGTTGCTTAATCTGAAATGTGGCTAACAAAAGAGACAAGGTGTACATGTTGTATATGTATATGTCATCCATTTTTACTTCCCTTGACTTTTGCATATATGACACATGAATAGATGAGTAACTTGCATAGTTCATAAAATCTAAAGCCAAAAAATTAGCACAAGAAGTAGAAGGCATGAAAATATTGCAACTCAGTTTGCACATATAAGTGAAGCTCTTATTCATTTCAAAAGATTGACAATGTTCATCATTAAACCATCCCAACATTGGTGAATAAACCTTAATTGCATCAAATTTACATGCTACAACATGCTTAAATAAGCAAACATGCAATAAGTCATTTAACACAGAATCATCACCAAGATTAGAGGTCATATCAAAATGATTAAACATTGGTTCTTTTGCATCAATAGTTAATTCAATGGGTGCACTCAAAATTGTTGGTATTTCAGTTGTTTGATCACATGGCAAAGTCAAATTATCAACGTAGTCCTCTAAAATAGGTGGTGTGATCAAAGTAGTGGGTAGCTCATCAGATGGTGCATTCAAATTGACAAGGCATTCATCATTCTCATGTAGAGATGGATGATCAGTACCTTTGTCATTACCTCTTATGATCAACTCAGATGATGTAGCCACTCTCGGGGGCGATGTGTCACATGGTGGAGGTAATGTAGTCCTGACAACAACGGATGTGGTTGTCATAGTATGCCTAGTAGTTGAAGGAACAATCATATCAACTCTTGGAATGTGCACCGTGCGCTTGTTCTCCTCGTGGCCAACACGTCGTTTTATTTCCTGTTCAGCTTTGCAAGCAAGATGAAACAAATGGTCCATAGGATAACACTCTTCATGAATTAGTATCTCTTGAATATCACGGTTTAATCCTCCCCAAAATCTATCCATAAAATCATCTTCACTTTCTTCTAAAGAGGAATGCAACAAGGTAGTTTGTAAATCATCATAATATTTTGTTACAGTTTCACTACCTTGTTTTAAGTGTTGCAACTTTTTAATCATGTCACGAGTATAATAAGCAGGGACGAAAGTATGTCGCATGGCAAGTTTCAAATCATCCCAAGTAGTAGGTATATAATCAGGGTGTAACCGACAATTTTCACTCCACCAAACCAAAGCATAACCAGTGAAAGAACCAACTACAACCTTAACCTTTTTATGTTCATTGAAATTATGGGAAGCAAATATATTTTTTATGTCGAACTCCCATTCAATATATGATAGAGGCAAAGGTGTCCCGTCTTTTGATGAGATGATGGATATCGCTTTGGTGGAAGTCGACTTTGACGATCCGACTACGAACGTGCGAGGACGTCGCGCCTTAGCAATCGCTAAACCAACTCCGAGAGGTTATTGACCACGCCGGAGCACGATCAACCTGACCACGAGGGTCTGTTTCCTGCGAGCAAACGAAGAACAAGCAAGAAACTAAGATTGCAATCTGGATATTGCGAATATAAGATGAAAGCTTTATTGATCAAGGTGGGGTTCTGTGACGCCTTTGTCTGGTCGTTGAACACAAACGAAGTACGCGAAGTTGCAGCTATGGCGAACTTTTAATCTAAACAAAACCCAAAGTCTAAACGATGCCCTAAGGGCTGTATATATGGAGGAAGAGGGGGGAATTTCGTGGCCCTTGGTGGAGGGGTCCGAAATCAACCCTATCTCTTGTTTCCCCACACATACGGACTCTAAAAATAGCCTATACTTATGTATTTCGAAATTACATGGGCCTGGCCCAATAATAAGGTGACGCAGCACCTAAAATAGCCTCTGGACGAAATTTATGAAGTGGCATCTTGTATATTTCGTCCAAGGCTTCATGCACCCATTATGGTGGCTTCAAAGTCCTGAAATCATCACTTGTAACTCTGTTCTTGTTCCCCTTGCGCATGCCATCATCTCCATGCTTGTTCTTGCTCCAATGTTCATCCTTCTCCAAGCTAGGCCCTTCATTTGTAAGCAAAACAAATGTATCCAATTTAGGCAGCATCATATTCTCATGAACATTAGAATCATTACCAAGAAACGAAAGTACCTGGTAATTTAGTTGGCGTGCACGAGCTCTAGTAATTGGTCCAGTATGTATAGCAGCAGGGGCTGTGGGTGTAACAATTGTATTGATGTCCTCATCAAAAACATTGAGCGTATGAATGCTAAATATAAACTTGCTGGAGATAAGGGTAGAAAACATGTTGTGTTTGCACCTGGAGATCTTGTTTGGTTACATTTGCGTAAGGATAGATTTCCTGATTTGCGCAAATCAAAGTTAATGCCACGTGCTGATGGTCCCTTTAAGGTGTTAGAGAAAATAAATGATAATGCATATAAACTTGAGCTGCCTGCAAATTTTGGGGTTAGTCCCACTTTTAACATTCCAGATTTGAAGCCTTATTTGGGTGAGGAAGATGAACTTCCGTCGAGGACGACTTCATTTCAAGAAGGGGAGGATGATGAGGACATCAATACAATTGTTACACCCACAGCCCCTGCTGCTATACATACTGGACCAATTACTAGAGCTCGTGCACGCCAACTAAATTACCAGGTACTTTCGTTTCTTGGTAATGATTCTAATGTTCATGAGAATATGATGCTGCCTAAATTGGATACATTTGTTTTGCTTACAAATGAAGGGCCTAGCTTGGAGAAGGATGAACATTGGAGCAAGAACAAGCATGGAGATGATGGCATGCGCAAGGGGAACAATAACGGAGTTACAAGTGATGATTTCAGGACTTTGAAGCCACCATAATGGGTGCATGAAGCCTTGGACGAAATATACAAGATGCCACTTCATAAATTTCGTCCCGAGGCTATTTTAGGTGCTGCGTCACCTTATTATTGGGCCAGGCCCATGTAATTTCGAAATACATAAGTATAGGCTATTTTTAGAGTCCGTATGTGTGGGGGAAACAAGAGATAGGGTTGATTTCGGACCCCTCCACCAAGGGCCACGAAATTCCCCCCTCTTCCTCCATATATACAGCCCTTAGGGCATCGTTTAGACTTTGGGTTTTGTTTAGATTAAAAGTTCGCCATAGCTGCAACTTCGCGTACTTCGTTTGTGTTCAACGACCAGACAAAGGCGTCACAGAACCCCACCTTGATCAATAAAGCTTTCATCTTATATTCGCAATATCCAGATTGCAATCTTAGTTTCTTGCTTGTTCTTCGTTTGCTCGCAGGAAACAGACCCTCGTGGTCAGGTTGATCGTGCTCCGGCGTGGTCAATAACCTCTCGGAGTTGGTTTAGCGATTGCTAAGGCGCGACGTCCTCGCACGTTCGTAGTCGGATCGTCAAAGTCGACTTCCACCAAAGCGATATCCATCATCTCATCAAAAGACGGGACACCTTTGCCTCTATCATATATTGAATGGGAGTTCGACATAAAAAATATATTTGCTTCCCATAATTTCAATGAACATAAAAAGGTTAAGGTTGTAGTTGGTTCTTTCACTGGTTATGCTTTGGTTTGGTGGAGTGAAAATTGTCGGTTACACCCTGATTATATACCTACTACTTGGGATGATTTGAAACTTGCCATGCGACATACTTTCGTCCCTGCTTATTATACTCGTGACATGATTAAAAAGTTGCAACACTTAAAACAAGGTAGTGAAACTGTAACAAAATATTATGATGATTTACAAACTACCTTGTTGCATTCCTCTTTAGAAGAAAGTGAAGATGATTTTATGGATAGATTTTGGGGAGGATTAAACCGTGATATTCAAGAGATACTAATTCATGAAGAGTGTTATCCTATGGACCATTTGTTTCATCTTGCTTGCAAAGCTGAACAGGAAATAAAACGACGTGTTGGCCACGAGGAGAACAAGCGCACGGTGCACATTCCAAGAGTTGATATGATTGTTCCTTCAACTACTAGGCATACTATGACAACCACATCCGTTGTTGTCAGGACTACATCACCTCCACCATGTGACACATCGCTCCCGAGAGTGGCTACATCATCTGAGTTGATCATAAGAGGTAATGACAAAGGTACTGATCTTCCATCTCTACATGAGAATGATGAATGCCTTGTCAATTTGAATGCACCATCTGATGAGCTACCCACTACTTTGATCACACCACCTATTTTAGAGGACTACGTTGATAATTTGACTTTGCCATGTGATCAAACAACTGAAATACCAACAATTTTGAGTGCACCCATTGAATTAACTATTGATGAAAAAGAACCAATGTTTAATCATTTTGATATGACCTCTAATCTTGGTGATGATTCTGTGTTGAATGACTTATTGCATGTTTGCTTATTTAAGCATGTTGTAGCATGTAAATTTGATGCAAGTAAGGTTTATTCACCAATGTTGGGATGGTTTAATGATGAACATTGTCAATCTTTTGAAATGAATAAGAGCTTCACTTATATGTGCAAACTGAGTTGCAATATTTTCATGCCTTCTACTTCTTGTGCTAATTTTTTGGCTTTAGATTTTATGAACTATGCAAGTTACTCATCTATTCATGTGTCATATATGCAAAAATTAAGGGAAGTAAAAATGGATGACATATACATATACAACATGTACACCTTGTCTCTTTTGTTAGCCACATTTCAGATTAAGCAACGCCGAGGACGGCTTTATTTTCAAGAAGGGGAGGATGATGAGGACATGATGATAGAGGCGAGGGTCCCGATCTTTCGATGAGATGATAACTATCGATTTGGTGGAGACGACTTTGACAATCCGACTACAAACGTGCACGACGTTGCGCCTTAGCAATCGCTAAACCAATCTCCTGAGGTTACTGACGATGCCGGAAGCACGGTCAGCCTGACCACGAAGGTCTATTCCTGCAAGCAATCGAAGAACGAGCAAGAATATGATAAAGCAATCTGAATATTGCAAATATATATGAGGTATTGATAATGGTGGGGATCCGTAAGCGGTCTTGGTCTGGTCGTTGGACACAAACGAAGTACACGAAGTTGCAATGGCTAACTTTTAACTAAACAAATCCCAAGGAAAAGCTACTAGATGGATCTACTTATATAGGAGCAAGGGGTGGCGGCCAAGGAGGTGGGAGGACGTCCCAAGGCAGCCTAAAACTAAATCTAGGTCGTACAAGGCCAATGGGCCCAAGTGGAGGTGATGTAACACCTTTGGACTTGTAGTTTGACTCGGATTCTGCTGCAGCATCAGATTGTTTCGTCCACAACTCAACGCTCCGGACGAATTTGAAGGTGATTCCAATTGGGTTGGAAAGTGCACGAAATCTAGTTTCCAACAAAAAAAGAATCACCCAATTCGGAGTCCGTATGAAAAACTTGTGTGCGTTTTGAGTCAGGTGTGTTTGTGCGGTCCGAATCTGAATCCAGAACGTGAGAGACTTGGACTCTATCTTCTCTTGGGCCAAAAGTGACGTGAGAGAACTTTTTGGACAGCAAATAAACATCTCTTTCTTCCTTATCTTCATATGTGGATTGTACAAATGTCCCATACACCTGCAATTAGACAAAACACAAAAGTGTGTGAAGTATTTTTGTTCTGGATAACATAAATAGATTATTGAATAGTTTGCACTAGAAATCACGTGACAAATATGCATATATGCAATATTTTTGGTCATATCCAAGGTAGTCATGTCCTCATCATCCTCCCCTTCTTGAAAATAAAGCCGTCCTCGGCGTTGCTTAATCTGAAATGTGGCTAACAAAAGAGACAAGGTGTACATGTTGTATATGTATATGTCATCCATTTTTACTTCCCTTGATTTTTGCATATATGACACATGAATAGATGAGTAACTTGCATAGTTCATAAAATCTAAAGCCAAAAAATCAGCACAAGAAGTAGAAGGCATGAAAATATTGCAACTCAGTTTGCACATATAAGTGAAGCTCTTATTCATTTCAAAAGATTGACAATGTTCATCATTAAACCATCCCAACATTGGTGAATAAACCTTACTTGCATCAAATTTACATGCTACAACATGCTTAAATAAGCAAACATGCAATAAGTCATTTAACACAGAATCATCACCAAGATTAGAGGTCATATCAAAATGATTAAACATTGGTTCTTTTGCATCAATAGTTAATTCAATGGGTGCACTCAAAATTGTTGGTATTTCAGTTGTTTGATCACATGGCAAAGTCAAATTATCAACGTAGTCCTCTAAAATAGGTGGTGTGATCAAAGTAGTGGGTAGCTCATCAGATGGTGCATTCAAATTGACAAGGCATTCATCATTCTTATGTAGAGATGGAAGATCAGTACCTTTGTCATTACCTCTTATGATCAACTCAGATGATGTAGCCACTCTCGGGGGCGATGTGTCACATGGTGGAGGTGATGTAGTCCTGAAAACAACGGATGTGGTTGTCATAGTATGCCTAGTAATTGAAGGAACAATCATATCAACTCTTGGAATGTGCACCGTGCGCTTGTTCTCCTCGTGGCCAACACGTCGTTTTATTTCCTGTTCAGCTTTGCAAGCAAGATGAAACAAATGGTCCATAGGATAACACTCTTCATGAATTAGTATCTCTTGAATATCACGGTTTAATCCTCCCCAAAATCTATCCATAAAATCATCTTCACTTTCTTCTAAAGAGGAATGCAACAAGGTAGTTTGTAAATCATCATAATATTTTGTTACAGTTTCACTACCTTGTTTTAAGTGTTGCAACTTCTTAATCATGTCACGAGTATAATAAGCAGGGACGAAAGTATGTCGCATGGCAAGTTTCAAATCATCCCAAGTAGTAGGTATATAATCGGGGATGTAACCGACAATATTCACTCCACCAAACCAAAGCATAACCAGTGAAAGAACCAACCGCAACCTTAACCTTTTTATGTTCATTGAAATTATAGGAAGCAAATATATTTTTTATGTCAAACTCCCATTCAATATATAAAGCAGGTTTAAAACGGCCATTAAATGGTGGTATAGATACATTAACCTGATCATGTGCATTTGGATGTTTGTGCACCTCTCGTGACGGTTGTGGTATTTGCAAAGGTGGTGGCACGTCTCCCGCGATCGACAAAGCCCATGAATTGACTATGGATCCTGTCATGATTAGTAGAACAAGAAACAAAACCCAAAAATAATGTTCCTCTAACTACTAGGATGTGGTGGTAAAACGCTCACAGTAAAGCAAATATCAATGTCTTACAAGTTCTTACCATGCAGCAGGCGGTGATCGGCAACCAGCAGTGTCAAGTAACTCCGAATCTTGAGTAAAGCGATTCCAGGGGAGCGTACGTATACACGGTGTAGAAATATGTGGATCTGGGTTGGCTATATATGGTAGCAAAAGATTAGCAATAATCAATTCAAAGATGCAATGTTGAATAAACGCTCAACGACGCTACTGTGCTGGTCCTAGGCTAGACCGGACTAGAGACGCGAGCCTAGAACACTAATGAGGTCACGGCCTAGCACAACTAGCATCAATGAAGGATACTAAGTAGCTCTTGACAGCAAGATATAAGTGAAGATCACAACGGCAGTGAAGATAATGATGAAAAACAATTGCCAAGCAGGATATACAACAACTCTCTCTCCAACTTTCCTCTTAAAAAGTTTGAGCCAATTTTCTGGTAAATTCTTGCAAAGAATGCTACTAACTCAAGCTTTCCAATGCAAAAAGAATCACTCAATTCCGAGTTGATATGAGGAGTCAAAGAATTCTAAAACTGGCCTGAAAAATTGGAACAAGCTGTGTTCACGAACTTCAGAGGGCAAAAAGACCTATTTAGAAGCCGATTTTGAGGTGTCAAATATTGAACAAGCTTCTGCAACTATTTAGATGCGGCTCGTCTCTAGCTTCAATTTGAGTACTCACGGAGCCAAAACGGACTTCGTATGAGGAAGATACACCTGTTTTACTGAACAGTGCGCAAAACAGATTCCAATCCGAATTCAGGTACGAGATTGATTCTAGATAGATCCAATTTTTTTTTCTTCTCTCTTTTTTTTTCTCACGCCTTTTTTTTTCTTTTTCTTCTCCCTCTTTTTCTTTTTTTACTTTCCTTTTTTCTCTCTTTTTTTTTCTTTATCTTCTTTTTCTCCCTCTTTCCAAGACAAACTAGATAAGATGCAGATTCGATCAGGCGAAGATGTGAGTGACCTCAACTATGATTATGACAATAAATAGTGCGTAGCACATGGTGGAAATTGGTGGATGGGATGGTGGACAGCGGATGGGATAATGATGCAGTGGCTGCGTGACTAATGTGAACAGAACTCGAAACTCTAAAGGAACTAGACACTAAGACCAGCAACTCGACACGGCGATGCAACCGATAATTCAATAATGCAAACAATGAAAAGAAAATTGTAAAGGCTCAGTCTGGCTAGGACAAAGGATGAATAGATCTAACTTTTGTTTTGTGGCTTTTTAATGGACAATAGGTAAGAAAATAAATCTAATCAAGGAAAAACTGGAAAATTCTCACCGAGCAACCTGAAAACTGATACCACTTGATAGAGGCGGGGTGTCCCGATCTTTCGATGAGATGATAACTATCGATTTGGTGGAGACGACTTTGACAATCCGACTACAAAAGTGCAACGACGTTGTGCCTTAGCAATCGCTAAACCAACTCCGAGAGGTTATTGACCACGCCGGAGCACGATCAACATGACCACGAAGGTCTATTCCTGCAATCAATCGAAGAACAAGCAAGAATATGATAAAAGCAATCTGAATATCGCGAATATGTATGAAGTATTGATAATGGTGGGGATCCGAAAAGTGGTCTTGGTCTGGTCGTTGGACACAAACGAAGCACACGAAGTTGCAATGGCTAACTTTTAACTAAACAAATCCCAAGGAAAAAGCTACTAGATGGATCTACTTATATAGGAGCAAGGGGTGGCGGCCAAGGAGGTGGGAGGACGTCCCAAGGCAGCCTAAAACTAAATCTAGGTCGTACAAGGCCAATGGGCCCAAGTGGAGGTGATGTAACACCTTTGGACTTGTAGTTTGACTCGGATTCTGCTGCAGCATCAGATTGTTTCGTCCACAACTCAACGCTCCGGACAAATTTGAAGGTGATTCCAATTGGGTTGGAAAGTGCACGAAATCTAGTTTCTAACAAAAAAAGAATCACCCAATTCGGAGTCCGTATGAAAAACTTGTGTGCGTTTTGAGTCAGGTATGTCTGTGCAGTCCGAATCTGAATCCAAAACGTGAGAGACTTGGACTCTATCTTCTCTTGGGCCAAAAGTGACGTGAGAGAACTTTTTGAACAGCAAATAAACATCTCTTTCTTCCTTATCTTCATATGTGGATTGTACAAATGTCCCATACACCTGCAATTAGACAAAACACAAAAGTGTGTGAAGTATTTTTGTTCTGGATAACATAAATAGATTATTGAATAGTTTGCACTAGAAATCACCTGACAAATATGCATATATGCAATATTTTTGGTCATATCCAAGGTAGTCATGTCCTCATCAAAATTCAATATGAGGCAAGCATTCCTCCCACATTTTCTTATTATTCTTCAAAACAGCCCTAAGCATAGTAGACAACGTTCTATTGACTACTTCAGTTTGTCCATCAGTTTGGGGGTGACAAGTAGTACTAAAAAACAGTTTAGTCCCCAACTTAGCCCATAAACATCTCCAAAAGTGGCTAAGAAATTTAGTATCACGATCTGAAACAATAGTATTTGGCACACCATGCAAGCGAATAATTTCACGAAAGAACAAATCAGCAACATTAACAGCATCATCGCTTTTATGACATGGTATAAAGTGTGCCATTTTCGAGAATCTATCCACGACAACAAATATGCTATCCCTCCCTTTCTTTGTTCGAGGTAAACCTAAAACAAAGTACATAGATATATCCTCCCAAGGAACACTAGGTACAGGCAAAGGCATATATAAACCATGAGGATTGAGTCGTGACTTAGCTTTTTGACATGTAGTGCATCGAGCAATAAAACGCTCAACATCCCGTCTCATCTTTGGCCAAAAGAAATGTGTAGCAAGTACGTCCTCCGTCTTCTTCACGCCAAAGTGTCCCATTAATCCTCCTCCATGCGCCTCCTGCAACAACAAAAGACGAACGGAGCTAGCTGGAATGCATAGCTTGTTAGCACGAAACACAAATCCATCGTTAACGACGAACTTGTTCCACATTCTTCCTTCTTTACAATTCTGCATTACATCTTTAAAATCAGCATCATGCACATATTGATCTTTGATGGTCTCCAAACCAAATATTTTGAAGTCAAGTTGTGAAAGCATAGTATAGCGGCGAGACAATGCATCAGCAATAACATTTTCTTTTCCCTTCTTGTGTTTAATGACATAAGGAAAAGTCTCAATGAATTCAACCCATTTAGCATGTCTACGATTCAGTTTAGCTTGACTTTTAATATGTTTCAAAGATTCATGATCAGAATGTATAACAAATTCTTTGGGCCATAAATAATGTTGCCATGTTTCTAAAGTCCGAACAAGAGCATATAATTCTTTACCATAAGTATAATAATTCAGACTAGGCCCAGTCAATTTTTCAGAAAAGTATGCAACAGGTTTGCCATCTTGTAATAACACACCGCCTAATCCAATTCCACTAGCATCACATTCAAGCTCAAAAGTCTTATTAAAATCAGGAAGTTGGAGTAAAGGAGCATGTGTCAACTTATCTTTCAATACCGAGAAGGCTTCTTCCTGTGCGGTACCCCAAAGAAAAGGCACATCTTTCTTTGTAAGCTCATTGAGAGGTGCAGCAATGGTGCTGAAATCTCTCACAAAACGCCTATAGAATCCAGCGAGGCCAAGAAAACTCCTCATTTGTGTGACCGTTTTGGGCTGCGGCCAACTCTCAATAGCTTCAATCTTGGCTTTATCAACTTCAATTCCCTGGGGAGTAACAACATAGCCAAGAAAAGATACTCGGTCGGTGCAAAAGGTGCACTTCCCAAGGTTACCAAACAAACGTGCATCACGTAGAGCAATAAAAACAGAACGTAAATGTTCCAAATGTTCTTCCAAAGATCTGCTATAAATCAATATGTCATCAAAGTAAACTACCACAAATCGTCCAATGAAAGCACGTAAAACTTCGTTCATTAATCTCATGAAAGTACTAGGTGCATTAGTTAACCCAATAGGCATGACTAACCACTCATATAATCCAAACTTAGTTTTAAATGCTGTTTTCCATTCATCTCCCAATTTCATACGAATTTGATGGTATCCACTACGCAAATCAACTTTGGAGAATATTGTAGAGCCACTCAATTCATCAAGCATATCATCGAGCCTAGGAATAGGATGACGATAACGAATAGTAATATTATTAATGCCTCTACGATCAACACACATACGTGATGTACCATCCTTTTTCGGCACTAGAATAATAGGAACAGCACAAGGACTAAGGGATTCGCGTATATAACCTTTGTCGAGAAGCTCTTGTACTTGACGCATAATCTCCTTCGTCTCCTCTGGATTGGTACGGTATGGTGCACGGTTTGGCAGTGAAGCACCGGGAATTAAGTCAATCTGATGCTCAATCCCTCGAATAGGCGGTAATCCCAGTGGCACGTCTTGTGGAAAGACGTCAGCGAACTCCTGCAAAATGTTAGTGACAGCAAGAGGCAAAGAGGAAGGCACGTCCTTGAATGAAAATAATGCCTCTTTGCACACGAAAGCATAGCAAACAGATTTGCTGAAATCTAGCTCATCAATATCAGATTTGGTGGCAAATAAACATGCACTTTTCAATTTAATTTCAGAAGCAACACTAGATGGTTTATTATTAGGCTTCATTTGTTGCTCAAATTCTTTTGCCAATCTGATTTTCACTCTTATTCTTCTCCTGTTTTGCTTTATTAGCTCTATTAATATCATCTTTCAAAATGGAATCGGGAGTCATAGGAAGCAAAGTAATATTTTTATCCTTATGAACAAGAGTATAGTGATTGTTTCTACCATGGTGTACAGAGTTTTTTATCAAATTGCCATGGTCTACCAAGTAATAAGGAACATGCTTGCATAGGTACCACATCACAGTCAACATAATCAGCATATGTAGAGATACTAAAATGCACACGAACAGTACGTGTTACCTTAACCTTGCCGCTGTTGTTGAACCATTGGATGTAGTAAGGATGTGGATGTGGTCTTGTGGTGAGAGAAAGCTTCTCCACCATCTCCATGCTAGCCAAGTTGTTGCAGCGCCCTCCGTCTATTATGACGCGCACAGAACGTTCCTTCACAACTCCCTTGGTATGGAACAAATTGTGCCTCTGATTTTGCTCAGCTTGTGTGACCTGCACACTCAAAACACGTTGAGCAACTAAACATTCATACCTGTCAGCGTCTTCAGGAGCCATGTATTGCGTCTCATGATCAGAATCATCTCCACCATGTTCTTCACGTGTAATAAGAGCCAATGTCTCCCCATCATAGTCACTAGCGGACTCATATCCACCATCCGCGGTAGCAATCATCACACGCGGAGATTTGCATTCTCTCGCATAATGACCTCCTCCCTTACAACGACGACAAATAATATCACTTGTGTGCCCTGTTGATGCCCTGGAAGAAGAAGAACTCTGTGCAGGCCCGGCAGGTGCGCTCTTGGCAGATAATGGTGGTTGTTCCTATTTTTTTGTATCACGGCTGTAGGAGGCACCTGATTGAGGTGCTGGTGCAGTTGAAGTAGAAGATGCACGCGGCGTCCATGATGAAGGTCGGCCTGCAGAAAAGTCAGTTCGCGCCAATGCTTGTCGATCCTGCACTTCACGTTCAGCTTTACAAGCAAGATGGAATAAACGAGTGATATTAGTATACTCCTTATAGTCTAGAATGGTCTGAATCTCTCTATTTAATCCACCCAGAAAACGTGCAAGCATAGCTTCATTCTCCTCAACAATACCACATCTAATCATGCCAGTTTGTAATTCCTGATAATATTCTTCTACAGAATTTTTCCCTTGTCTTAAACGCTACAATTTTTGAAGCAATTCAAGTTGATAATACGGTGGAACCCAACGCGTACGCATAGCAGTTTTCAAAGCAGCCCAAGTAGTTGGAATAGGATATAATCTACAATGTTCAGACCACCATACACATGCAAAACTAGTGAAAGCACAAACAGCAGCAGCAACCCGTCTCTCCTCGGGATATTGTAAACATGTAAAACGTTGTTCAGTTTCTAACTCCCAAGTAAGATATATATCAGGAACATATCTACCCTCAAATGGTGGAATATTCAATTTCAGTTTAGGAATATGGACATCATCTCGTACCTGAGGTGGTGGTGCAGGCCTACTGATAGAGGCAAAGGTGTCCCGTCTTTCGATGAGATGATGGATATCGCTTTGGTGGAAGTCGACTTTGACGATCCGACTACGAACGTGCGAGGACGTCGCGCCTTAGCAATCGCTAAACCAACTCCAAGAGGTTATTGACCACGCCGGAGCACGATCAACCTGACCACGAGGGTCTGTTTCCTGCGAGCAAACGAAGAACAAGCAAGAAACTGAGATTGCAATCTGGATATTGCGAATATAAGATGAAAGCTTTATTGATCAAGGTGGGGTTCTGTGACGCCTTTGTCTGGTCGTTGAACACAAACGAAGTACGCGAAGTTGCAGCTATGGCGAACTTTTAATCTAAACAAAACCCAAAGTCTAAACGATGCCCTAAGGGCTGTATATATGGAGGAAGAGGGGGGGAATTTCGTGGCCCTTGGTGGAGGGGTCCGAAATCAACCCTATCTCTTGTTTCCCCACACATACGGACTCTAAAAATAGTCTATACTTATGTATTTCGAAATTACATGGGCCTGGCCCAATAATAAGGTGACGCAGCACCTAAAATAGCCTCGGGACGAAATTTATGAAGTGGCATCTTGTATATTTCGTCCAAGGCTTCATGCACCCATTATGGTGGCTTCAAAGTCCTGAAATCATCACTTGTAACTCCGTTCTTGTTTCCCTTGCGCATGCCATCATCTCCATGCTTGTTCTTGCTCCAATGTTCATCCTTCTCCAAGCTAGGCCCTTCATTTGTAAGCAAAACAAATGTATCCAATTTAGGCAGCATCATATTCTCATGAACATTAGAATCATTACCAAGAAACGAAAGTACCTGGTAATTTAGTTGGCGTGCACGAGCTCTAGTAATTGGTCCAGTATGTATAGCAGCAGGGGTTGTGGGTGTAACAATTGTATTGATGTCCTCATCAGGTACAAGATGTGCTGAACAATTTTGAAGAGGCCATGGAGAAGATCACTGGCCTTGAGAAGACGTTCGAAACAAAGCTCGATAACAGATTTAATGAACTGCTTGCGCGTCTTCCACCACCGGCTGCACCTGTCGCACCTCTGCAACAACAACAACTACGCCCCCTTCCGAATCAGTATGGACGAGCACATCGTGTTCCTATTGAGCTAGGACAAAATTCTGGTGCCGCTGCTACTGCTGTTGGTGTTTCTTTGGCTCCTGCTACTGCTCCTGCTGGTACCCAGGAGGATGATGAGTATGCAGGCGATTATGAGGATGAGGTTGATCAAAATCAGATCTACGAGCAGCCACCAGCACCACCACCAGCAGGTCGACCTCAGGTATATATTCGTAATGGTAGGCCTGCACCACCACCTCAGGTACGCGATGATGTCCATATTCCTAAACTAAAATTGAATATTCCACCATTTGAGGGTAGATATGTTCCTGATATATATCTTACTTGGGAGTTAGAAACTGAACAACGATTTACATGTTTACAATATCCTGAGGAGAGACGAGTTGCTGCTGCTGTTTGTGCTTTCACTAGTTTTGCATGTGTATGGTGGTCTGAACATTGTAGATTATATCCTATTCCAACTACTTGGGCTGCTTTGAAAACTGCTATGCGTACGCGTTGGGTTCCACCATATTATCAACGTGAATTGCTTCAAAAATTGCAGCGTTTAAGACAAGGGAAAAATTCTGTAGAAGAATATTATCAGGAATTACAAACTGGCATGATTAGATGTGGTATTGTTGAGGAGAATGAAGCTATGCTTGCACGTTTTCTGGGTGGATTAAATAGAGAGATTCAGACCATTTTAGACTATAAGGAGTATACTAATATCACTCGTTTATTCCATCTTGCTTGTAAAGCTGAACGTGAAGTGCAGGATCGACAAGCATTGGGGCGAACTAACTTTTATGCAGGCCGACCTTCATCATGGACACCACGTGCATCTTCTACTTCAACTGCACCAGCACCTCCATCCGGTGCCACCTCCAGCCGTGATACAAGAAAACAGGCACAACCACCATTATCTGCCAAGAGCGCACCTGCGGGGCCTGCACAGCGTTCTTCTTCTTCCATGGCATCAACAGGGCACACAAGTGATATTATTTGTCGTCGTTGTAAGGGAGGAGGTCATTATGCGAGGGAATGCAAATCTCCGCGTGTGATGATTGCTACCGCGGATGGTGGATATGAGTCCGCTAGTGACTATGATGAGGAGACATTGGCTCTTATTACACGTGAAGAACATGGTGGAGATGATTCTGATAATGAGACGCAATACATGGCTCCTGAACACGCTAACAGGTATGAATGTTTAGTTGCTCAACGTGTTTTGAGTGTGCAGATCACACAAGCTGAGCAAAATCAGAGGCACAATTTGTTCCATACCAAGGGAGTTGTGAAGGAACGTTCTGTGCACGTCATCATAGACGGAGGGAGCTGCAACAACTTGGCTAGCATGGAGATGGTGGAGAAGCTTTCTCTCACCACAAGACCACATCCACATCCTTACTACATCCAATGGTTCAACAACAGCGGCAAGGTTAAGGTAACACGTACTGTTCGTGTGCATTTTAGTATCTCTACATATGCTGATTATGTTGATTGTGATGTGGTACCTATGCAAGCATGTTCCTTATTACTTGGTAGACCATGGCAATTTGATAAAAATTCTGTACACCATGGTAGAAACAATCACTATACTCTTGTTCATAAGGATAAAAATATTACTTTGCTTCCTATGACTCCTGATTCCATTTAGAAAGATGATATTAATAGAGCTAATAAAGCAAAACAGGAGACGAATAAGAGTGAAAATCAGATTGTGGCAAAAGAATTTGAGCAACAAATGAAGCCTAATAATAAACCATCTAGTGTTGCTTCTGAAATTAAATTGAAAAGTGCATGTTTATTTGCCACCAAATCTGATATTGATGAGCTAGATTTCAGCAAATCTGTTTGCTATGCTTTTGTGTGCAAAGAGGCATTATTTTCATTCGAGGACGTGCCTTCCTCTTTGCCTCCTGCTGTCACTAACATTTTGCAGGAGTTCGCTGACGTCTTTCCACAAGACGTGCCACCGGGATTACCGCCTATTCGAGGGATTGAGCATCAAATTGACTTAATTCCCGGTGCTTCACTGCCAAACCGTGCACCATACCGTACCAATCCAGAGGAGACGAAGGAGATTATGCGTCAAGTACTACTTGATAGAGACGAGGGTCCCGATCTTTCGATGAGATGATAACTATCGATTTGATGGAGACGACTTTCACGATCCGACTACAAATGTGCACGACGTTGCACCTTAGCAATCGCTAAACCGATCTCCTGAGGTTACTGACGATGCTGGAAGCACGGTCAGCCTGACCACGAAGGTCTATTCCTGCAAGCAATCGAAGAACGAGCAAGAATATGATAAAGCAATCTGAATATTGCAAATATATATGAAGTATTGATAATGGTGGGGATCCGGAAGCGGTCTTGGTCTGGTCGTTGGACACAAACGAAGTACACGAAGTTGCAATGGCTAACTTTTAACTAAACAAATCCCAAAGTCTAAACGATGCCCTAAGGGCTGTATATATGGAGGAAGAGGGGGGGAATTTCGTGGCCCTTGGTGGAGGAGTCCGAAATCAACCCTATCTCTTGTTTCCCCACACATACGGACTCTAAAAATAGCCTATACTTATGTATTTCGAAATTACATGGGCCTGGCCCAATAATAAGGTGACGCAGCACCTAAAATAGCCTCGGGACGAAATTTATGAAGTGGCATCTTGTATATTTCGTCCAAGGCTTCATGCACCCATTATGGTGGCTTCAAAGTCCTGAAATCATCACTTGTAACTCCGTTCTTGTTCCCCTTGCGCATGCCATCATCTCCAAGCTTGTTCTTGCTCCAATGTTCATCCTTCTCCAAGCTAGGCCCTTCATTTGTAAGCAAAACAAATGTATCCAATTTAGGCAGCATCATATTCTCATGAACATTAGAATCATTACCAAGAAACGAAAGTACCTGGTAATTTAGTTGGCGTGCACGAGCTCTAGTAATTGGTCCAGTATGTATAGCAGCAGGGGCTGTGGGTGTAACAATTGTATTGATGTCCTCATCACAAAGTGTCCCATTAATCCTCCTCCATGCGCCTCCTGCAACAACAAAAGACGAACGGAGCTAGCTGGAATGCATAGCTTGTTAGCACGAAACACAAATCCATCATTAACGACAAACTTGTTCCACATTCTTCCTTCTTTGCAATTCTGCATTACATCTTTAAAATCAGCATCATGCACATATTGATCTTTGATGGTCTCCAAACCAAATATTTTGAAGTCAAGTTGTGAAAGCATAGTATAGCGACGAGACAATGCATCAGCAATAACATTTTCTTTTCCCTTCTTGTGTTTAATGACATAAGGGAAAGTCTCAATGAATTCAACCCATTTAGCATGTCTACGATTAAGTTTAGCTTGACTTTTAATATGTTTCAAAGATTCATGATCAGAATGTATAACAAATTCTTTGGGCCATAAATAATGTTGCCATGTTTCTAAAGTCCGAACAAGAGCATATAATTCTTTATCATAAGTAGAATAATTCAGACTAGGCCCACTCAATTTTTCAGAAAAGTATGCAACAGGTTTGCCATCTTGTAATAACACACCACCTAATCCAATTCCACTAGCATCACATTCAAGCTCAAAAGTCTTATTAAAATCAGGAAGTTGGAGTAAAGGAGCATGTGTCAACTTATCTTTCAATACCGTGAAGGCTTCTTCCTGTGCGGTACCCCAAAGAAAAGGCACATCTTTCTTTGTAAGCTCATTGAGAGGTGCAGCAATGGTGCTGAAATCTCTCACAAAACGCCTATAGAATCCAGCGAGGCCAAGAAAACTCCTTACTTGTGTGACCGTTTTGGGTTGCGGCCAACTCTCAATAGCTTCAATCTTGGCTTTATCAACTTCAATTCCCTGTGGAGTAACAACATAGCCAAGAAAAGATACTCGGTCGGTGCAAAAGGTGCACTTCCCAAGGTTACCAAACAAACGTGCATCACGTAGAGCAATAAAAACAGCACGTAAATGTTCCAAATGTTCTTCCAAAGATCTGCTATAAATCAATATGTCATCAAAGTAAACTACCACAAATCGTCCAATGAAAGCACGTAAAACTTCGTTCATTAATCTCATGAAAGTACTAGGTGCATTAGTTAACCCAAAAGGCATGACTAACCACTCATATAATCCAAACTTAGTTTTGAATGTTGTTTTCCATTCATCTCCCAATTTCATACGAATTTGATGGTATCCACTACGCAAATCAACTTTGGAGAATATTGTAGAGCCACTCAATTCATCAAGCATATCATCTAGCCTAGGAATAGGATGACGATAACGAATAGTAATATTATTAATGCCTCTACAATCAACACACATACGTGATGTACCATCCTTTTTCGGCACTAGAATAATAGGAACAGCACAAGGACTCAGGGATTCGCGTATATAACCTTTGTCGAGAAGCTCTTGTACTTGACGCATAATCTCCTTCGTCTCCTCTGGATTGGTACGGTATGGTGCATGGTTTGGCAGTGAAGCACCGGGAATTAAGTCAATCTGATGCTCAATCCCTCGAATAGGCGGTAATCCCGGTGGCACGTCTTGTGGAAAGACGTCAGCGAACTCCTGCAAAATGTTAGTGACAGCAGGAGGCAAAGAGGAAGGCACGTCCTCGAATGAAAATAATGCCTCTTTGCACACAAAAGCATAGCAAACAGATTTGCTGAAATCTAGCTCATCAATATCAGATTTGGTGGCAAATAAACATGCACTTTTCAATTTAATTTCAGAAGCAACACTAGATGGTTTATTATTAGGCTTCATTTGTTGCTCAAATTCTTTTGCCACAATCTGATTTTCACTCTTATTCGTCTCCTGTTTTGCTTTATTAGCTCTATTAATATCATCTTTCTAAATGGAATCAGGAGTCATAGGAAGCAAAGTAATATTTTTATCCTTATGAACAAGAGTATAGTGATTGTTTCTACCATGGTGTACAGAATTTTTATCAAATTGCCATGGTCTACCAAGTAATAAGGAACATGCTTGCATAGGTACCACATCACAATCAACATAATCAGCATATGTAGAGATACTAAAATGCACACGAACAGTACGTGTTACCTTAACCTTGCCGCTGTTGTTGAACCATTGGATGTAGTAAGGATGTGGATGTGGTCTTGTGGTGAGAGAAAGCTTCTCCACCATCTCCATGCTAGCCAAGTTGTTGCAGCTCCCTCCGTCTATGATGACGTGCACAGAACGTTCCTTCACAACTCCCTTGGTATGGAACAAATTGTGCCTCTGATTTTGCTCAGCTTGTGTGATCTGCACACTCAAAACACGTTGAGCAACTAAACATTCATACCTGTTAGCGTGTTCAGGAGCCATGTATTGCGTCTCATTATCAGAATCATCTCCACCATGTTCTTCACGTGTAATAAGAGCCAATGTCTCCTCATCATAGTCACTAGCGGACTCATATCCACCATCCGCGGTAGCAATCATCACACGCGGAGATTTGCATTCCCTCGCATAATGACCTCCTCCCTTACAACGACGACAAATAATATCACTTGTGTGCCCTGTTGATGCCATGGAAGAAGAAGAACGCTGTGCAGGCCCCGCAGGTGCGCTCTTGGCAGATAATGGTGGTTGTGCCTGTTTTCTTGTATCACGGCTGGAGGTGGCACCGGATGGAGGTGCTGGTGCAGTTGAAGTAGAAGATGCACGTGGTGTCCATGATGAAGGTCGTCCTGCAGAAAAGTTAGTTCGCCCCAATGCTTGTCGATCCTGCACTTCACGTTCAGCTTTACAAGCAAGATGGAATAAACGAGTGATATTAGTATACTCCTTATAGTCTAGAATGGTCTGAATCTCTCTATTTAATCCTCCCAGAAAACGTGCAAGCATAGCTTCATTCTCCTCAACAATACCACATCTAATCATGCCAGTTTGTAATTCCTGATAATATTCTTCTACAGAATTTTTTCCTTGTCTTAAGCGCTGTAATTTTTGAAGCAATTCACGTTGATAATATGGTGGAACCCAACGCATACGCATAGCAGTTTTCAAAGCGGCCCAAGTAGTTGGAATAGGATACAATCTACAATGTTCAGACCACCATACACATGCAAAACTAGTGAAAGCACAAACAGCAGCAGCAACTCGTCTCTCCTCAGGATATTGTAAACATGTAAATCGTTGTTCAGTTTCTAACTCCCAAGTAAGATATATATCAGGAACATATCTACCCTCAAATGGTGGAATATTCAATTTCAGTTTAGGAATATGGACATCATCTCGTACCTGAGGTGGTGGTGCAGGCCTACCATTACGAATATATACCTGAGGTCGACCTGCTGGTGGTGGTGCTGGTGGCTGCTCGTAGATCTGATTTTGATCAACCTCATCCTCATAATCGCCCGCATACTCATCATCCTCCTGGGTACCAGCAACAGCAGTAGCAGGAGCCACAGAAGTATCAACAGCAGCACCAACAGTTTGGCCAAACGCAAGAGGAACACGGCTCGCTCGGCAAAGGTCTATTTCGCGACGTGGAGGTAGACGTTGTTTTTGTTGTTGGAGAGGTGCGTTAGGTGCAGCGGGTGGTGGTGGTGGAAGACGCACGAGCAATTCATTAAATCTGTTATCGAGCTTTGTTTCGAACGTCTTCTCAAGGCCAGTGATCTTCTCCATGGCCTCTTCAAAATTGTTCAGCACATCTTGCACCTGTTCAGTCATCATTTGCTGAAACTTATCATGAAGCTCCTTGTTCGATAAATTCTCCCAGTCAATCTCGTCGGCTTGTGATCCTGGCATGGTTAGCAGCAATAGAAACACACAAGAATATGATCCTACAGACTACGAACAAGTGGTGGTGGTGGGTGTCACAAATCCGTCAAGCAAAACTCAAATTCTTACCAGTTCTTACCCAGCAACAGGCGGTGATCGGCAACCGTTGTAGTCAAAACTCTCAAAGCTTGGATAGAGCGATTACCAGGGAGAGTCAAACGCACGACGTAGATGTATGTGGAGCTGGGAAGGCTTATACTATGGTAGCAAAAAGGGTCAGCAATAATCAATTCAGAGATGCAAAGTTGAATAAACGCTCAACGACGGTACTGTGCTGGTCCTAGGCTAGACTGTGCTAGAGACGCGAGCCTAGAACACCAACAAAATCACGGCGCGGCACGTAAACAAGGGAAAAGCACACTCTGATTTTTTTTTCGCTCTTTTTTTTGCGCTCCTTTTTTTGCGCTACTTTTTTTTTGCGAAAAATCACTATAATGGCGAGTGTCTCAAAACTCTTCCTAGCTCAAACGGACAGGATGGGCACGAAATTTTTTTCGACCAATTTTTTCTTTTTTTCGACTGCCCGGACCCAAAAACTGGAAACGGGTCAAAAAAAACTTCCTATAATGGCACCTGTCTCAAAACACTCAGAAACACCTAAAAATAGGATAGCCAGAAAATTTTTCGAAAAATTCGTTTTCGAAAAATTTTGGGCCTAAACGGAGCGTGGCTACCCGACTCTTTTTTTTTCCGAAACCTACTCCGGCAAGGAAACACGAATCGGAAACTAGATGGATCTCGAAAACAACCCTAATAAGCAATGAACTCGGATTGGTGGTGGATATATGGTGGTGGTATATGGCAGCGGTGGTGGTAGCGGTGGTAGTATATGGATATGGATCGGTGGTGGTATATGGACACGGATTGGTGGTGGTATATGGATACGGATTCGGAGCGGTGGCGGATAAGCGGTGGTGGTAGATGGCAGGGGCGATGATGATGGTGCGGCGGCGGCGTGACAACTTATGACCAGAACTCGAAACTCTGAAAGACTAGACTCTAAGACCAGCAACTAGACACGACGATGCAACCGCAAATTCAACAAAGCAAAACCCTAAAAAGATTATGCAATGGCTCAGATTGGTTCGGATATGATGAACTAACCCTAATTTTTTTTTGTGGCTTTTTCGTGGACTGTAGGTATGAAGAACAGACTCGATCTAAACTATGAAAAACTGTAAAATCTCACCGAGCAACCTGGAAATCTGATACCACTTGATAGAGGCAAAGGTGTCCCGTCTTTCGATGAGATGATGGAAATCTCTTTGGTGGAAGTCGACTTTGACGATCCGACTACGAACGTGCGAGGACGTCGCGCCTTAGCAATCGCTAAACCAACTCCGAGAGGTTATTGACCACGCCGGAGCACGATCAACCTGACCACGAGGGTCTGTTTCCTGCGAGCAAACGAAGAACAAGCAAGAAACTGAGATTGCAATCTGGATATTGCGAATATAAGATGAAAACTTTATTGATCAAGGTGGGGTTCTGTGACGTCTTTGTCTGGTCGTTGAACACAAACGAAGTACGCGAAGTTGCAGCTATGGCGAACTTTTAATCTAAACAAAACCCAAAGTCTAAACGATGCCCTAAGGGCTGTATATATGGAGGAAGAGGGGGGGAATTTCGTGGCCCTTGGTGGAGGGGTCCGAAATCAACCCTATCTCTTGTTTCCGCACACATACGGACTCTAAAAATAGCCTATACTTATGTATTTCGAAATTACATGGGCCTGGCCCAATAATAAGGTGACGCAGCACCTAAAATAGCCTCGGGACGAAATTTATGAAGTGGCATCTTGTATATTTCGTCCAAGGCTTCATGCACCCATTATGGTGGCTTCAAAGTCCTGAAATCATCACTTGTAACTCCGTTCTTGTTCCCCTTGCGCATGCCATCATCTCCATGCTTGTTCTTGCTCCAATGTTCATCCTTCTCCAAGCTAGGCCCTTC
>NC_057800.1:330403032-330404898 GCF_018294505.1 Triticum aestivum | reverse complement strand
AAGACGATCCACGCGGCGCAACGGCGACCAGGGCGATGCAGAGAGGCTGGGTGGTGCGTGGCGAGCTCGGGCGCGCCATGCTCACCTCCCTGCCTGCTCTGGCGAGGGGAAGCAGCTGGCTGGCACGGGCCAGCACAGTGCTGGGCCGGCTGGGCTGGGCCGCACAGGGAGGAGCCCAGGTAAGCTTCTCCCTTTATTTATTTTCTGTTTTCTGGTTTTATTTAATATATCTGCAACTTTGTTGAATTAAATAAAATACCTAGGCAACTCCAAAAATCACCAAACTACTCCTGGCTCATAGTTGGATTATTTCCAACATGAAACATTTTAGTTTGGAGATATTTGAGCATTTAAATATTTCATATTATTTTAAATGCCCAAATTCAAATAGCTATGATTTAATTCAAAACCCTAGGATGGCCTAGGAAAATGTGCACCACTTTTGGCAGAGGTTCTGAACCAAGGCAAAAATGATGGGCATTTTAGAAGGGCATTTCAGGTTCATTGAAAGTTATTTTAGTAAACCCTAGTTGGTTTCAGAGGGGACTGGGGGTTCTGTCATCCCCATTTCAAGTTTCTGATGAAAGAGTAAACATGATGCAGCACTCTAATGCATGACTAGCTAGGGTGTGACATTCATGCACCCATTATGGTGGCTTCAAAGTCCTGAAATCATCACTTGTAACTCCGTTCTTGTTCCCCTTGCGCATGCCATCATCTCCATGCTTGTTCTTGCTCCAATGTTCATCCTTCTCCAAGCTAGGCCCTTCATTTGTAAGCAAAACAAATGTATCCAATTTAGGCAGCATCATATTCTCATGAACATTAGAATCATTACCAAGAAACGAAAGTACCTGGTAATTTAGTTGGCGTGCACGAGCTCTAGTAATTGGTCCAGTATGTATAGCAGCAGGGGCTGTGGGTGTTACAATTGTATTGATGTCCTCATCAACATACGTGATGTACCATCCTTTTTCGGCACTAGAATAATAGGAACAACACAAGGACTAAGGGATTCGCGTATATAACCTTTGTCGAGAAGTTCTTGTACTTGACGCATAATCTCCTTCGTCTCCTCTGGATTTGTACGGTATGGTGCACGGTTTGGCAGTGAAGCATCGGGAATTAAGTCAATCTGATGCTCAATCCCTCAAATAGGCGGTAATCCCGGTGGCACGTCTTGTGGAAAGACGTCAGCGAACTCCTGCAAAATGTTAGTGACAGCAGGAGGCAAAGAGGAAGGCACGTCCTCGAATGAAAATAATGCCTCTTTGCACACAAAAGCATAGCAAACAGATTTGCTGAAATCTAGCTCATCAATATCAGATTTGGTGGCAAATAAACATGCATTTTGCAATTTAATTTCAGAAGCAACACTAGATGGTTTATTATTAGGCTTCTTTGTTGCTCAAATTCTTTTGCCACAATCTGATTTTCACTCTTATTCTTCTCCTGTTTTGCTTTATTAGCTCTATTAATATCATCTTTCAAAATGGAATCAGGAGTCATAGGAAGCAAAGTAATATTTTTATCCTTATGAACAAGAGTATAGTGATTGTTTCTACCATGGTGTACAGAATTTTTATCAAATTGCCATGGTCTACCAAGTAATAAGGAACATGCTTGCATAGGTACCACATCACAATCAACATAATCAGCATATGTAGAGATACTAAAATGCACACGAACAGTGCGTGTTACCTTAACCTTGCCGCTGTTGTTGAACCATTGGATGTAGTAAGGATGTGGATGTGGTCTTGTGGTGAGAGAAAGCTTCTCCACCATCTCCATGCTAGCCAAGTTGTTGCAGCTCCCTCCGTCTATGATGACGCGCACAGAACGTTCCTTCACAACTCCCTTGGTATG